>NC_140495.1:2590000-2827500 GCF_964271855.1 Acomys minous
AGGTAACCACAGCTGGTATGAGGGCACAACAGTCATGTCTGCGAGACAGTGTCGCCCAGCCCCCCCCATCCTCCTCCTCTGCTTGTGTCCCCTGTCCTCAGTGGTCCCTGAGCCTTGGAAGGGGATATAGGTGTCCGGTTTAGGGCTGAGCACCAGGCACTCGTCCTCGGCACTTGGACCAGTCAGAAGTCTCTGTAACTATTGCCCACTGCAAGTAGAGGCTTCCCTGACCAAGGCTGAAGCCAGCACTAACCTATGGGCATAGCATACTCAGAAGGCAGCGTGACACCGTGTCCACTTAGTGAAACAGCAGTAAGAGTCCTTCCTGTGACCTGTGATTTTCCAGCCATAGGCTTTGTCCATGTTTACAGCATCAGGCATAAAAGTCCAGCCTGTGGAGCTGGCCTCAAATCCAGTAAAAAAAAATGTACTGGTTACCCTCCCCCTCCCCCCTCCCCTCTCCCCTTCCCCATCTTCGCCCCCCCCCAAGTGATGCCACGGTTGCACCAGCGGGCACATCCTGTCTGGCGGGCTGATACCGTATCTTGTAGGATCACAATTAGATCTGCCCTTTGATGGCTCTTCTCCCCCAGAACTGCCACATCACCTTCTGTCACCACAGCAGACATTCCCAGCTTTTCTCTAGCTTGTAACCAAAGTGCGTGGTGTCTTCATAGACACTATGCTGGACAGCAGTGCTGATGCCCTGTGTTGTGGGGGGGCTGTGCGGGAGGTCTCACCTGCCTGGCGCTGCAGTGTTCACGTAACAGCCCATGGACTCTGGTAGCTGCGTTGTCTGCTCATGCTGGGCACCTCTTCTTATTCTTAACTGTTGTGTTTTAATTAGCTTACAAAGCAGTGTTGTCCACGTGGCCTTTTCGTACATCCTTGGTTTCAGTTAGTCCCCGCATCTGTCTCCTGCTTGACTATTCTCCAGGACCACGTTTCACTCGGATGCTGGGCACCAGTGTCACCGAGTCTCCTGTCACCACTCCTCTTTCTACACGCTCCTCATTCAGCTCCTTCTCACATGGCCTCGCACATACCCTCCGCCGTCCTCTCCCTCTGCTCCACCCTGGCCAAGTGCTGCTCAGGGCACAAGTGTCCTCGGCTCCTTCAGGAAGCCCTGGGCTCCATGCTGGGTCTTGGGCCTCAGGTCCCAGGTGACTTCGCTCTGTCCTCATGCCGTGTGCCTGTGTTTTCCCTTGAACTTCCCTCAAAAGGCACAGGTTACAGCACCTTGGTGCCTGCTGTGGGACCATGCTAAGCTCCTGCAGATGACATGTTGGGTTGGACCTGGGAGCCTGCCCAGGGTGGCTCAGTCAGGTGCTCAGGGACCCCTCCTGAAAGCTGCTCTCGGTGATAGAAAACTCTTGCCCTTTAGACCTGCTGTGGTGGTGGAGCTGTGTTATACGGCAGCCCTGCCCGTGTTTCTAGTACCCTGGGTCTAGTCAGAGCTGCAAGAGCTCCCATCTCTCCCACCTCAGGCTGGCACTGACTGGCCTGCCATGTCCAGGATAGCCTGGGGCTGCAGAGCTGGCTGAGGGAGAGCTTTGGGCATCATGCAGGGACACACCAGCTTGCAGTCTTCAGTCCTGGTGCCCTTGGGTGGGGTGCATGGAACATTCTAGCATTGTCACCTTACTTCTGTCCTTGGTCCAGGCACCTAAAAGAAGATAGATTCTATCTCAAGGTTGCCTGCCAGTCAGCTGGTAACCCAGCTCCACTCACCTGAGGCAATTGCATGTTCCAATTTTCTCAGAACTCCTGGGGACATACCATGCCAAGCTATTAGAAGCCACACTCACTGTTGCCCTTTGATGGTGGCCCAACCACTGCTAAGGATCTTCTGGTACCCAAGAGAAGGAGGGTCTAAAAGAGAGAGGAGTCTGGGAAGCCTCCCCTACTCCCCACATAGTCGCTGGCCCTCCAGGCATCCCAGGTGTTAGGACTGATGGTGACACTGACCTCTGGTCCCACCACGTGTGTGGTGCTACCCAGGAAAGAAGGCCCTCACAGATGTCCGCTCGACATCTGTGGCTCTGGCCTGCCCTGTCCTCATACCTCCCTGTGGCCCCGGCCTGTGCTGGTCTCACTCTGGAGCCTCCTTCTGAACAGAGGCATTGTGAGATGGCATTGTTATGCCAGCAGTGTCTTCCCTGCCCGGGCAGCATTCACCCTGAAGAGAAGATTCTTTCATACTCCTGAAAGCTGGACCCTAGCCAAGGCGCTTTCCAGCCTTCCCCAGGCCTCTGCACCAAAGCTCTGACATCCAACCTCACATCTGTTCCCTGCAGTATCTTCACAGTAAAGGAGGGGGTGAGGGGGCCAGCCCCACCCATGCCAGGTTCCCTGAGGACCAGACCCCAATAACCAACTCTCCAGCCTCGGCAGGCGATCATGGTGGCAGGCTCGGATCCTCCCGGTAAGGAGAACAGCACAGAGGGATCCTAAGGACTTGTGTGTTGCTTTTGTCTGGTTTTTTTTTTTTAAGACAGGGTTTCTCTGTGTAGCCCTGGCTGTCCTGGACTCACTTTTTGTATACTCTCTTATGGAGAGCCCCTGAGTGCAATTTTGTCTTGTTTTATTTATTCTGAGACAGGCTCTCACTATATAACCCTGGCTGGTCTGGAACTTGATATGTAAACAAGGCTGTCCTTGAACTTACAGAGATCCTCCTGCCTCTGTCTCCCGGGGTCCTGGGATTAAAGTCACATGCCACTATCTCTGCCCTTTTGTTTTTGACGAAGCGTATGAAGTATCCCAGGCTGGCCTTGAACTTGAGATGTAGCCAAGAATGACTCCTGATCCTCCTGCCTCTACCTCCCTGGTGCAAAACACACAAACACACACCACACACACCACACACCACATACTCTCTCTCTCACATAGGCATACACGTGCATGCACACATACACACAAACACACACCACATACTCTCTCTCGTACACACACATGCATACAAACATACACCACACACACCACATACTTTTTCTCTCTCTCTCTCTCTCTCACACACATACACACACACACACACACACGCACGCACGCACGCACGCACGCATGCACAAGTGCGCATGCGAGCACACAACACAGTCTGAAGAGGGCTGCCTTGCTGTTGCTCATCTGACCCTCTTGTTCTGTTGCTTCATCCTGTCAGGAAGGAGCTGCCGGGCCTGGCTTTCATCACATTCCAGCTCTTGCTGCTGACCCCCCCCGCCCCATCCAGCCTCCTGCGCCAGCCTCTGCGTGCACTCAGTCCTAAGTCTGTTAGACTCACTGCTGTGGATCCCATGGGCTCTGTTTTATCTTGAGAAGGAAGGACAGCCAATCTATGGGGAAACCATGAGCCCAAGTGGCTGGCTCCATGGCTCCCTCGGTCCTGTCCATTGTAAGGCCCAGAAAAGCCCACTCCTTCCCTGCTAATGTCTCCCCTCTGCCTCCACACAGCTCTGTGACCAGCCTGGGCCACACACTGGTGGAGTCCGCTCTCACGAGGCCATCCCTGACTAGTCCCCATGGGACCTCGCCCAGGTAGGATACAGAACTCCTTAGCTGTTAGCTTCCCCTGCACAGCCTCCTCAGCCCACTGTGGGGACAGAGGACTGAGGCCAAAGTCCAGGCAATCTTCCAGGGTTACATAAGGCCAGAGAGGCCTGTGGCGGGGCCACCTGATAGAGTAAACAGCTTCAGAGCCAGAGCTTGGCCCCGGCGGCCAGGCTGGGTCTCTCCCCTGCTACTATGGAGTCAGCATGAGCTCCCTGGCCTGGCCCCAGCATCCACTGAGAAACCTTCTCCAAGGTCCCCACACGAAGTCACTGATATCCCCTCAGCTCTCCGGGCCCTGCTTTGTGCCTGTAAAGTAGGCTCAAGGCCTAAATGCTCCCTTTGTTCTCCTTTCGGGCTCATAAACAAAGGATGGCTTGTCCTGCCTCTGAGTTCTACCCACTGTCCACTGGAGACTCCTGCTCTCAGCACCCCATGCAGGTCAGCTCGGTCCAGGCAAGGCCTCAAGTGGGCCCACGCTCACTTAAGATTTACCATATCACTATAAAACAAGTTGCCCTGTCTTTGGAAGTGACTGTGACACTTCAGACTATTATGGGGACCATTAGCCACTTGACTCTGGCAGGGAACCAGGCCCTAGAAGCCATGTCCATAGGAGTTGGCAGCTGGTGGGGCCCAGTGACCCAGCAGAGCCAGGTATGGTGGCTAGGTTTCCCTGCCCTCTGGCCATCTCAGAGCCTCCGAATACCCCAACCCTCCTGCCATTGTATGCGGATGTGAATGTCTTTGAACGTCACATGACCTCTGCCCTCTGCCCTCCACTCTGACCCCAGGTTCTCGGACTCCCCAGAACAAAAAGGCTGGCAGGCACAAGCTGCAGAGATGAAGGCCCTTTGGCAGGCTGCTGAGGTGGAGCGGGACCGTCTCAATGAGTTTGTCACCGTCCTGCAGAAGCGGTAACGCACCTAGCCAGCTGTCCTTGTCACAGCCACAACGCACACAACCCTTCAGGGCCCACAGTTCTGGGTCTGTCATCATGGTAGGACTAGTCCTCAGGGACACACCACAAGGGGTGGTTAAGCTCTGTGAAGTGTAGCTATCCTCCCTGAGCTGCCAGAGCCTGATGCTAGGAATGGGGTGGAGGTGGGGGTAAGGGGGTGGGGGTGAGGGGGGGAGTGGCTGAGGTAAGAAGCCGGGGTTCTGAGAGGCAAGAGGGAGCGTGCAGCCAAGGCGCCCACAGGTCCAGCTGTCTCCAGAGGGCTGCTGACAGGTTCCACTCAATCAGTGCCCCTGCTCAAGTGACCCATATGGCAAGGACTGCAGGTAGCCAGGCCAGCATGGGGCACGCCACGTGACCTCTGTCCTAAAAACACAAAGGACATGGGCAAGCTCCTGTCCTCACAGCAGTGTCAGGTGGCAGTCAGGGCTCTTTGGTGACAGATAACAGAAACCAGTTCTGCCTAAGCTTAGTGGAAGGGAGACCTGGGAAGTGCTGTAAAGTACCGAAGGTCAGAGAGGCCCCAGCGGGAGCAGCGGCCTGGGGAGGGGGAGCCTCAGGAGCAGGGGACCGTTGCTGTTGTGTTCGTGTTTTTGGAGAGTTTTTAGCCCCTTGACCACCCCCTAGAGAGGGCAGCCAGGCTGGAGATACCTTCAGGTGCTCAAAGAGTTGGGGGGATTACTGAAGAAAACCAGGGTGTCGCAGCCAAGGGCGCTGGGGTGCCCAGTACAGAAGCAAAAAGAGCTGTACACGCAGGTTCTCTCAGGATTGCAGTCACATAGGTCAAAGGCAGCTGTGTCCTCTTCCTGGGGCTTTGGCCCCTAAGTCACGTCTGTGACTGGAGGGGCTTCAAGCACAGTGGTCAGTCCTTCAGAAACCCTGTACCCCACTGAGAGCTGCTCCACATGACAGGACATGATGTCAGCGACAGCACTCCCGTGGTCGCCTTCTGTCATGGAGCAGGTGACTCAGTCCCCCACCTTGCCTTTTCCTCCACCTGAAGTAGCCTGTCCTAGGGCCTCCCCACACCGAGCTGGGCAATCGGCCAAGACGTGTATAAGGGAGATCTATAAACCTCGTGTACCTCTGTCAGCTGATTGCAGCCTGCAGGTCCATTCTGATACCCTGTGTCGCCCAGAGCCACTGTGAGACCCATCGGCCAAGATATGTCACCTTCACTCCTGGGCATCAGCAGGAAAAGGTCCCCAAGCCAGGCCCTCCCCCCATCTGCACCCCCTGCAGTTTCCGGCTGCCTCAGCCTGTCCTCACCTTGTTCCCAGAGAGGCTGCTCTGCTCAGCTGGGACCCCCCTCACCCCAGGGTGCAGTCGGGAAGGGCCCTGACTGACACGCTGTGGCATCTGAGTGCGCTGACCTCAGCTGCTTCCTCCCTTCTCTTCAGACCTGGATCCAGTGTCTGAGAAATAACCTCTTTCTTAGATTTTTATCCATTAAAAATAGTTTGGGTCTTTTTAGGCGTGTGTATGCCTGTGCCTGTGCATGCATGTGCATGCATGCACACACGAATGTGCAGGTGAGAGAGCATGTGCCAGGACAGAGGCGGCTTTCAGAACTGCTTGTCTCCTTCCACCACATGGATTCTGGGGCCCGGCTGAGGTGGCCAGGCTTGGCAGCAGTGCCTTCACCTGCTGAGCCACCTCTCTCCTGGTTTACAGTGCGAGGCGCTGTCTCCCATGGCAGAGGCTGCTAGACATGTCTCTTTAAGAATGTAGTTGGCTTTGGTGTTGTGTTTTGCTTTGTGATAACAGCTCAGATGTAGCCCAGGCTGGCCTTGAACTCATGACCCACCCTCCTGTCTCTGCCTCGTCCTCCAACCCCCAGCATTGGGTATTTTCTGTGTCTCAACTTTTGCTGTTTCTGTGATTGCTCTCTGCTCTATTTCTCCCCTCTTTCCTCACGACAGGCCAGGACTGTGTTCCTAGCACCATCTTGGCTTTTAACCCAAAGCTCCCTGGACCACTCGCAGCCCCCACCTGTACTGTAGCCCCCCTGGGTCTCCTTCTGTCACTGTCTTCTGATGTGTCTCTTCCTGCAAGTGAGCGCCCACGCCTGAGTCCATTTCCTCCTGCCTCTCCCAGGTGCACACCCTAGTCAGGACAGGCACGGAAATGCCAGCTCTCTGGGTCTTTGTTTTAAAAAATATTTTATGGTGCCTTTCTCTTAAGTGAGAACTTAGAGAAACATGAGGCTTAGGATTCTAAAGAGACAGAACTACCTCGAAACCCATTTTAACAACTGTATTTTGTTTAAAATCTGTTTTTGTTTTTTGTAGCCCAGGCTGGCCTGCCTATGCAGGTGAGGCTAGCCCTGCTGCTTCTCTCTCTCCAGTGGCATTTCTGCTTGCTTACCTTTCTCTTCTAATAATGTTATGCCTACTTTGTTCTTTCTCAAAGCTATTCTTCCTTTAAAAGCCATTCCGTTACTGTTCACAGTTTTTCATTTTTGTGGGGGCTGGGGAGGCTGTCACTTGTTTGTTGGGGACAGAGTGTGCTGGCATGAACTTTTCATCCCAGAGCTGGGAGGAGACAAGGGATGGGTGCCGAGGCTTTCTGCAGCTGAGTCTACTTGGTCACTTCCAGGCCAGTAAGAAACTCTGTCTTGAAAAAGGTGTGGATGGTGTCTGAGGAGGGACACCAAGGTTGACCCATGAACTCTCCATGGGTAAGCACATGCATCTTTACACACACACACACACACACACACACACACACACACACACAAGCACACACACGTGCACATCCATGCACACATATACACACTATGGAAACTCACATTGTGCTTTGCCATTTTCCATGATGACAGCTATTGGTTTCCTGAGTCTGTGAGTGTAAATGGAATCCACAGTTAAACAAAACACATTCCTGAAACATTCCAGAACATTCCTGAAAGAGCAGAGACAAAAGCCTTCCTGCATCACATGAGTCAGCTTCACACTCCTGTTTCACTCCATAAGCAGAGTGACAGTGGCCTTGGATTTGTTTGTTTTTAAAATTTTAATTTGTTATAAATATTTAAACGGCACCATACATTATGCATGATCTGCTTCTCTCGCCTGCTGACACTGCACAGTCTTCCTCTTCCTCCTCCTCCTCCTCCTCCTCCTCCTCTTCCTCCTCCTCTACGGCTTTCTGCACGGCTATGCAGGTGATGTCATGCTTACTAATTACTTGTCATCACTGTGTCCGAGTTACCAGCTTCGAGTTTTCAGACTTCTGTGTGTTAAAGTTGTTTACTTCTGTCCTCATTTTACCTAGAAGTTTTTGTGGGTGTTGTTTGTTTTTGAGAGACAGGGCCTCAGGCTCTCTGTGCTGCGGCTAAGGTGGCATTTTGTTGTATTTTGCTGTGGTGCTGGAGATGAAGCCAGGGGCAACCTCACTACCCAGCTACACCCTATGCAGAATGGATGTTACACACACAGAATGGATGTTACACACAGAAAGGGTGTTACACACACAGAAAGGGTGTCACACACAGAAAGGGTGTTACACACACAGAAAGGGTGTCACACACAGAAAGGGTGTTACACACACAAAGGGTGTCACACATAGAAAGGATGTCACACACAGAAAGGATGTTCCATACAGAAAGGATGTCACACACAGAAAGGGTGTTGCACACGCAGAAAGGATGTCACACACAGAAAGGATGTTCCATACAGAAAGGATGTCACACACAGAAAGGATGTCACATACAGAAAGGATGTCACACACAGAAAGGATGTTGCACACCCAGAAAGGGTGTTGCACACACAGAAAGGGTGTCACACAGAAAGGGTGTCACAGCCTTCCAGACAGATTCTGATGCTGATGCTGCGAACTCCCCTGAGGCCAGAAGGTGGTTGTCCCAACTGTAGCCGTCCCAGTGGATTTGAGGTTTCCCTAGTGATGACAGATACTGAACATTTCTTTCATGTGCTGATGATAACTCATGTATCTTCTTAGAGGCATAGTATTTTTTGCGTACTTCATGGGGTTGTCTTGAATCCTGTTGCTGTTAAATTGCAGACTTTTCTTTCTTTCTCTGCAATTCTTGTGTTGCTTGAAGACAGCAAGTCTGCGGTGACAGTCATAAGAAACTAGTTCATTTGGGCTTGTGAGATGCCTCAGTAGTAAAGGCTCAGGGTTGTCCCCTGACCAATACATGCATGTGCACACGTGTGCACACACACACACACACACACACACACACACACCCTACACCACATACACATACGTTCACAGCACACACACATGTGCACATCGCATACACATATACACATGTGTGCAGCACACATACCACATACACACATGTGCACAGTACACACATACACACGACATACATGTATGTACATGTGCACAGCACACACACTACATACTATACACACACGCGCACACACACATGCACACACCACATACACATATGCACAGGTACACGTGCACACACGTACCACATACACATATGCACTGGTCTACACACATACCACAAACACATATGCACCGGTCCACACACACACACACACACACACACACACACACACAATCACTCAATGAGTGGCAGGGCTAAGAAGCTCTGGTCTCCCCTTAGTGCAGGGATTTTGCCTCACAGCTTCCCCTGGAGGCGTCAGCTCCCTCCTGACTTCTGAGCTGCTGTCCACAGGATCCTTTGACCCTGCCCACTGCCACTCAGTGTTCACACGTGGCTGCTCTTCCTTGCGGTGACCCTGCCCACTGCCACTCAGTGTTCACACGTGGCTGCTCTTCCTTGCGGTGACCCTGCCCACTGCCACTCAGTGTTCACACGTGGCTGCTCTTCCTTGCGGTGACCCTGCCCACCTGCCACTCAGTGTTCACACGTGGCTGCTCTTCCTTGGAGTGCTTTTGCTCCGGATTCCAGAGTGGTTCCTTCATTTATCTTCAAGACCATAGGTCTTTGTTTCACTTAGGACTGCTGTGTGTGTCAGGAAGGGCAAGTCCATGATTCTTGCTGAACGCACCAGGCATTCCTGATTTTCCTCCTGTCAGGTGCGTGTGCTCACCTTCAGCCTGCATGTCCTGTTCTAATGCCCCACACTTTGCTGTCCCCCAGGGGATCAGCCAGCCCTGGGAACAGTGTCGGGCCTCATGTGGGGCCTCACTGGGATATGGTTAGCAGCCATGGACAGTCCCCGTTCATAGTAGCTCCTCCTGTCACCTGACGATGCCAACTTCCTTGCATGCCGCACTTTCTTCATGGCAACTTGCCCATTCTGATGTGATACTTGTGTGACAGGGAAGTCCACTGAAGGCCATTCTAGGTGACCCAGAGAGCTGTGGACAAGCAGGGCACACGTGCCGCTGCCCCCACATACGTGCGCCTCCCCCCATCCTCAGTAGAAAGCATGTGAGTCCTTGTGGGTAGGTTTTTAAGGGGCATGGGGTACCAACCCCAGACAGCATCACCACTTTATCTATTTGCATGGCTGCAGCCACCTTCCTGCCAGTGGGCTGTCCTGGTGACATCGCACAGGGCAAGTCCTTGGTCTTGCTGCACCTCTACTAAGACAGGCATGAACCAGAGCCATCTTGCCACTGTGACAAACAGCAACCAGGATCAGCTGTGTGTTACTTTCAGCTCTTACCCTCACCACCCCGCCCTGTCATCCAGGACCTTGTCCCAGCATTTGCAGGCTTTGCCAATGTGATGCCATCCTTAGTGACTGCATCCTTGTCATGGCGTTGTCCTTGTCTCACTGGCCCTGTGATATGCAGGGGAGCCATGTTTGTGATGATGGATAGAGCAGGACCGCCTTGCAGAATGGACAGAGGTGTGGGTCTGTAGCAGCCACAGAAGTCTTTCCAAAGTCTGCGTTCTCTGTGTGCCTGAGGAGCAGGGCGCTCGGTCTAATCTTCACTCGCTACATGTGGGCAGCAGGCACGGCCACTGCACTGGGCGCTCAGCTCAGCTCGCCTGTGCTGGGGCTTGTGGCCTTTGGCCTTTGAGTTGCAGTGCTTCTTGCTTTTGAAGATAAAGTTCCAAGGAGCACGTGTCTATGGCTGCTGACTGGTCACTGGTTTTTTGCTTAGTAATTGGATTCTCTTCAAACTTCTTGCTCTTCCCGTCCTTTGTTGTCCCCTCACCTGTGCAGAAAGATCACCCATGCCCAGCAGTCCGCCATGGATTCGGGCTGCAGCTCTGATCTGCCACTGGTCCTGTAACCTTTAGCTCGGATTGGGTCTCAGAGATTCCTTGGCCTTCTGAGCAAGGCTCGTGGGATGGAACCATCTTGCATGTGAGATAAGAGAGAGCGCAACGTAAGAAGCAGATGACACTAAGTCCAGGCAAACAAGGAAGTCAGGGTGCTGTTGCCCCTGTGTCTGAAAAGTCACAAAAATGTGGCCATAGAAGGCAGGGTACGGTGTCTCTGCCTGTGAATACTTTGTAGTGCATCATAGGCCCCAAAACAAGGTTATCCTGGGTGATCACTTCTCCTGTAAAAGCAGAGAAAGGTTCCTACCTGGCACCATTCAAAAGAGCTGTGGGAATGAATCAGGTCAGAACGATTCAAAGCCAGCTTTGAAGATGGAGGGCACCTTGAAGCCAGCAGGAGGCACGGAGGAAAGGCAGCTGCTCTTGGCGCTCTGAGTGGTCTTGAAAGGGAATTCTGCCCCCACCTCGCACCACCCCACCCCCGCTGCCAGGGACTCAACCTGTGGTGCATGGAGCCTGCTGGCTTCAGACTTAGAGAACCATGAGACACTAACTTTGTGTTGTCCTCAAGCAACTTTTTGCTAATTTTTCTCATTAGTTTCTGCTGCTCTGGTGGTGGGTGCGTTGCAGCAGCAGTAGCTGAATCACCTCTTGTCAGCTCCGTCAAGAAGTGAAAAGGGGACTGAGCTTGATAGGGGATAGTAAGATGAGATGACATCATCGTCCAGCAGGGTAGGAAGCCTCAAAGCTAGGCACATGAACATCTGCAGGGGGCAGCAGAAAGTTCTAGAGGCAGCAGCAGAAACATCAGAGAGGTGGTTGCTGTGAGGATGAGGGTTGGGGTGGGGGATGGGAGCAAAGTGGTGAGACACCTGTCCGCCACCTCCACAGTGTGCCCACCACGCCCACAGTGTGTCCACCACCCCCACAGTGTGTCCACCACCCCACAGTGTGCCCACCACCTCCACGGTGTGTCTGCCACCCCCACGGTGTCCCCGCCACCCCCACAGTGTGTGTCCGCCACCCCCATAGTGTGCCCACTACCCCCACAGTGTGCCCGCCACCCCCACCGTGTGCCCGCCACCCTCACGGTGTGTCCGCCACCTCCACAGTGTGTCCACTCCCACAGTGTGTCCACCACCCCCACAGTGTGCCCGCCACCCCCATAGTGTGTCCACTACCCCCACAGTGTGCCCACCACCCCCACAGTGTGTCCACCACCCCACAGTGTGCCCACCACCTCCACGGTGTGTCTGCCACCCCCACGGTGTCCCCGCCACCCCCACAGTGTGTGTCCGCCACCCCCATAGTGTGCCCACTACCCCCACAGTGTGCCCGCCACCCCCACCGTGTGCCCGCCACCCTCACGGTGTGTCCGCCACCTCCACAGTGTGTCCACTCCCACAGTGTGCCCACCACCCCACAGTGTGTCCACTACCCCCACAGTGTGTCCGCCAACCCCACCATGTGTCCACCACCCCCACAGTGTGTCCACCACCCCACAGCGTGTCCACCACCCCCACAGTGTGTCCACCACCCCACAGTGTGTCCACCACCCCCACAGTGTGTCCACCACCCCCACAGTGTGTCCACCACCCCCACAGTGTGTCCACCACCCCCATAGTGTGTCCACCACCCCCACAGTGTGTCCACCACCCCACAGTGTGCCCACCACTGCGGGGTCCCGGGCTTGGGCAGGGTGTGAAGCTTGTGTCTGCCGGCCAGGGTGGAGGAGAGCAGCGGCAAGCTGCTGGAGGCTGAGCGGCGGCTGCAAGAGGAGCGCCAGCGCGCGGTTCTGCTAGAACAGCACCTGGAGAAGATGCGCCTGGAGCCCTCCAGGACCTCGGTGTCCCAGAAGGCTGCAAGGAACAAGCCAGGTAGGAGCCCAGAAGGTGCTGTGACCTTGGCAGACACCTGTGCTCTTCCTCAGTGAGAGTAGGGAGCTCTGCCTGTCCCTGCTATGGGGGCTTCTTGCCCCATATCCTACTCAGGGCCCAACGGATGCCATCTATCAGGAAATGGCAGTGCCCCTGCTGCATGACCTCAGCCACTCAGCTGCCACAGCCTTTGCTTGGCCTGGGATAGAGCCTAACTGAGCCCTGATCAAAACTGGTCTCGGGCAGACCTGGTCTGATGGGCCAGCCACAGCGAGGAAACACTAAACAGGGCTCTGGTGGACGCTCCACACTGGAGGCTCAAGTTCCTGTCTTGGGTGTCCCTTGCCTTGCATAGGTAGCTTCTGTCTCGTGGGCCAAGATGCCTGAAGGGCTCATGTGGCCTCTCACTGACCCACTCACTGGCCCATTGGGGAGCACAGCTCTCCTGCTCTCCCACCTGCCTCTGGACAGCTCATGGGACAGATTGTGAAGCTACTTCCCTGGGCAGAAGTGAGGGGCAGGGAGGAGGCTGAGCACACAGGGACCCGTAAGTACAAGGACAGCGGTGGAGCTCAGCTAAGTTCAAAGGAGGCCAGGGGGGGCACAGAGGCTCTCAGTCAGTGGTCCAGCCACAGTGGCTCTGAGGACGAAAGTGACTCCACTGTCCTCGCAGTGTCAGGGTAGTGCTGTCCCTTTGTGCCACCCAGGAGAGGTCCATGGTTTACCCAAGGCCACACAGCAGGAGAGAAAGCCAGTTCTGCTAAGGCTGTGAGTTTTCTGAGGCCTTTTTAGCTCAGAATATTTTGATGCCATGACATCATCACTCAAGGTCACAAATGGCTTTGTCCTCTTTCTCTGAGCACCCAGCCTCCCAGAGCTTACTAGAGTTGCTAGGCTGCGTGGAAGCCAGTGGGGGAGCCAGAATGTGGGCGTCAGAAACAGTAGCAGCCAAGTGACAGGAAGGAGGAGTGGACCTGGGTGGCCAGGTGAGGACCTCCACGCACAAGCAGGCAGAGCCAGGGCTGGAGGTGTGGCGCGAGCAGTCAGGGAAGCCTCCGGAAACCCTGCAGGAGAGGGAGGAGGGAGCGCTTGCATAGTTCTGATCTCACTACAGAAAGTGGCTGCCGTCCCTCCGCAGGTCCACCTGCTACCAGCACCAGACACAGCTCAGCTGGGAGCACCAAGAAAGACTCGTCCCCCACACAGCTCTCTGACATGCCTGCGGAGTCCCAGATAGAGGAGCTGACCGCCAGGTGCTTCCTGCCCAGCCTTCCGGAAATGGTAGAGATGGCCGAATGGAGGCTTCCGGGGCAGAGGGAAGTCCCTCACCCTTGCACCGAGGACCTCTGCTTGCCCTGAAGGATGGCCATGCTAGGACTGGCCTGCGGGGGTTTCCATAGTAACCTAATGGCCCTAGGGTTCCAAGAGAGCCTGTATCAATACTGGGCTGCACTTCCACTTTCTCCAGCAGTTACGCCCTAAAGAGGAAGTGAGGTGTGCCCCAGTCAACAGAGGCTGGCACAGCACACACAAGGCCCTGGGTTCCAGCCTCAGTGCTGTGTACAAGGGCGTGGGGTGCACACCTGCAGGCCACACTCCAGCAGTGGCGGCGGCAGGACGATCAGCTCGATCGAGCTCACCCCTGGCCACTTACTGAGCTTGAGGTCAGCCTTGAGTACGTATCTGCTTGTCTCAAAAAGTATGGTAGAAGAAAAAACCAAACCAAGACAAAAGGAGGGCACATAGGAGTCCAGGTAGCCGAGGCTACTGGAGCATCTGGGTCAGTGCTGTGGGGGGGCCCAGAGAAAGGCTCACTTGGTATGTGTCCCTTGGGGGTCCAGAGAGGAAGGGGCAGGTGGCAGGGGAACCTTCTGCCTGCACCACAGCCTCTCCTCCAGGCCCTGGGCCCCAGGACACCTGCTGGCTCTGTGCACTCAGCCCCATCTCCCTCTGGTTCAGGCTGGCCATCCAAATGGAAGAGAATGGAATCCTGAGGGACGCCCTGGGCAGCGCCCTGCGCGGGAAGGAGGAGGACTTCCGTATGTACCACCAGACCCTGGGCCAGGTGAAGGGGGTCTTCCTGCAGGCCCTGCGGAAGCAGAAAGCCAGCAAGCAGTAGACGCAACGGCTGCCTCAGCTCCCAGATGACAGAGCCCTTGGAGGACTGGCCCCACTGGTGCAGGCAGCACCCACACAGCTCCTCCTCGGTCTCCTAGCTGAGCTCAGACCTGCAGAGCAGGCAAGCTGAGGATGCCTCGGCAATGGCGGTGGCTGGCCTTAGCTGATGCATCTCCTTAAGCAGGTGCTGTTGCCCTTGTCCTAGGGCCTCTCCAGGACCTGGCCTGCTATGGGCTTTCCACACACAGAGGAGGCCCTTGGTGCTTCCTGATGGGGCATCCATCATAACCCCTCACTTGGGCCCTAGCACCCACTTGGCCATCCCTCCGTTGTGCCCAGCCTCTGTTTGGACTTACTGCAAAGGGCAGAGCCTTGGGCTTGGAATCACAAGTCTTCTTTCAGTCTTTCCAGCTTTGGGTGAGTGTGTTCCTACCCCTGCCGGGGAGGCTGGGCCTTACAGGTGCGAGCCCAGTCCTCCGAACAGAAGCTGAGCCAGTGGGTCATTCTGGTGTCCTGAATGCAAAGCCATGGCCCCCAGCTAAGTGGACACCCAGAACTCTGGCCTACCCCAAAGCTGCTCAGCTCCACCCATAGCTGCTCCCAGAGGTCTAGGTGCTAGAGTCAGAAGGCAGCTGGCCAGGGCTGGGGCGTAGGGTGGACAGGCAGTGGGTGTTGGAACTGGTGAGCTAGGAGGTGCTACAGAAGCAACCTAGGACCCCCTCATCAGTGACCTTGACACTCGTCCCTTGGCTGCAGTTATAGACAGCCACAGGAGTGGGGGGGGGGGCCAGGGAAGGTCACCCATAGCTACATCACAGCCACAGGAGTGGGGGGGGGCCAGGGAAGGGCACCCATAGCTACATCACAGCCACAGGAGTGGGGGGGCCCAGGGAAGGTCACCCATAGCTACATCACAGCCACAGGAGTGGGGGGGGCCAGGGAAGGGCACCCATAGCTACATCACAGCCACAGGAGTGGGGGGGCCCAGGGAAGGGCACCCAGAGCTACATCACAGCCACAGGAGTGGGGGGCCCAGGGAAGGGCACCCATAGCTACATCACAGCCACAGGAGTGGGGGGGGCAGGGAAGGGCACCCAGAGCTACATCACAGCCACAGGAGTGGGGGGGGGGCCCAGGGAAGGGCACCCAGAGCTACATCACAGCCACAGGAGTGGGGGGGCCCAGGGAAGGGCACCCATAGCTACATCACAGCCACAGGAGTGGGGGGGGCAGGGAAGGGCACCCAGAGCTACATCACAGCCACAGGAGTGGGGGGGGGCCCAGGGAAGGGCACCCAGAGCTACATCACAGCCACAGGAGTGGGGGGGGGCCCAGGGAAGGGCACCCAGAGCTACATCACAGCCACAGGAGTGGGGGGGCCCAGGGAAGGGCACCCATAGCTACATCACAGCCACAGGAGTGGGGGGGGCCCAGGGAAGGGCACCCATAGCTACATCACAGCCACAGGAGTGGGGGGGCCCAGGGAAGGGCACCCATAGCTACATCACAGCCACAGGAGTGGGGGGGGCAGGGAAGGGCACCCAGAGCTACATCACAGCCACAGGAGTGGGGGGGGGCCCAGGGAAGGGCACCCATAGCTACATCACAGCCACAGGAGTGGGGGGGCCCAGGGAAGGCCACCCAGAGCTACATCACAGCCACAGGAGTGGGGGGGGGGCCCAGGGAAGGGCACCCAGAGCTACATCACAGCCACAGGAGTGGGGGGGGCCCAGGGAAGGGCACCCAGAGCTACATCACAGCCACAGGAGTGGGGGGGCCCAGGGAAGGCCACCCAGAGCTACATCACAGCCACAGGAGTGGGGGGGCCCAGGGAAGGCCACCCAGAGCTACATCACAGCCACAGGAGTGGGGGGGCCCAGGGAAGGCCACCCAGAGCTACATCACAGCCACAGGAGTGGGGGGGGGCAGGGAAGGGCACCCAGAGCTACATCACAGCCACAGGAGTGGGGGGGCCAGGGAAGGGCACCCATAGCTACATCACAGCCACAGGAGTGAGGGGGCCCAGGGAAGGCCACCCAGAGCTACATCACAGCCACAGGAGTGGGGGCCCAGGGAAGGGCACCCATAGCTACATCACAGCCACAGGAGTGGGGGGGGGCCCAGGGAAGGGCACCTATAGCTACATCACAGCCACAGGAGTGGGGGGGGGGGCCCAGGGAAGGGCACCTATAGCTACATCACAGCCACAGGAGTGGGGGGCCAGGGAAGGGCACCCATAGCTACATCACAGCCACAGGAGTGGGGGGGGCCCAGGGAAGGGCACCTATAGCTACATCACAGCCACAGGAGTGGGGGGGGGGCCCAGGGAAGGGCACCCAGAGCTACATCACAGCCACAGGAGTGGGGGGGAAGGGAAGGGCACCCAGAGCTATGTCACAGCCACAGGAGTGAGGGGGCCCAGGGAAGGGCATCCATAGCTATATCACAGCCACAGGAGTGGGGGGGCCCAGGGAAGGGCACCCAGAGCTACATCACAGCCACAGGAGTGGGGGGGGGGCCCAGGGAAGGGCACCCAGAGCTACATCACAGCCACAGGAGTGGGGGGGGGGCCCAGGGAAGGGCACCCAGAGCTACATCACAGCCACAGGAGTGGGGGGGCCCAGGGAAGGGCACCCATAGCTACATCACAGCCACAGGAGTGGGGGGGCCCAGGGAAGGGCACCCATAGCTACATCACAGCCACAGGAGTGGGGGGCCCAGGGAAGGGCACCCAGAGCTACATCACAGCCACAGGAGTGGGGGGGCCCAGGGAAGGGCACCCAGAGCTACATCACAGCCACAGGAGTGGGGGGGCCCAGGGAAGGCCACCCAGAGCTACATCACAGCCACAGGAGTGGGGGGGCCCAGGGAAGGCCACCCAGAGCTACATCACAGCCACAGGAGTGGGGGGGCCCAGGGAAGGCCACCCAGAGCTACATCACAGCCACAGGAGCCATACACGCTCACACAGGCACACAAGCAGCTCCACACAGAGGCACTGACACACACTCCCTCCCATGAGACACAACTTCCTGTGAAATTTGTGCAAGATACACTATGACAGTCCCCTCCCTGGAGAGCCGGGGTTTCCTGAGACCTATGTGCTCCGTCCATTCTCAGGGGGCTGCAGAAGACTCCATGCAGCCCAGGGAGCCTCGGGTCTCACAGCAAGATGCAGCCAAGGCCTTTAGGATAAAGTGACAACTCAGACACAGTCCTGAGAGGCTCAGGGAGGGAGAGTGTCTCCCCCTCCACGCCCCTGCCCCGGCTTCTTGTGAAAAGAGGGGACAGGAAGGCTTGTGCCAGGAGGGGACAGTGTGTGACAAGAAGTACAGAACTTTCTCTAGGCACTGGGGAGCCCGGAGAGGTCTGGACATGTCGGGGTGTGGGTGCCAGACCTCAGCAGAACCCCTGCAGTGAGGGGCAGGCAGTAGGGAAGCACAGGTAGGGCTGGACTCTGGCCTGGCGTCTGCAGCCTGGCCTTACCTGGGAGCCAGGAAGCTCCGCCCACTCAACAGCAGCCAAGCTCCGCCCACTCAACAGCAGCCAAGCTCCAGCCTCTCCTCTACCGCCAGGTCTCCTCCATCTGTGAAACGGGACAGCACTAGAAGCCTGGCTCAGAGCAAGCCGTTCTGTACAAAGACAAGTGTCCATAGGCTGAAAGAGTGGGAGGGAGGGAAGTCCTGCTGCCAGATGCCACAGCAAGTCCTTTTGTGCCCTGTGGGGTTGGGGGAGCTGGTTTGTCTTCATAGGCGGTCCTGACATATGCCAGCTCCTGCAGGCACTGGAGTTAAAGGCCAGTGGGTAGAGTTTTTAAAAGCTCCAGGCAACCTACAACAGGTGCATGGGGTTTTGTGCCGGGGTCCGTCCCCCACCTCTGTTGGTTGAGGCGAATCAAATTCCCAGAGTCCCTCACTGTGGCTCCCTCAGCACTCACTGAGCAGTGACCAGCACACAGTGAGCACTCAACAGAGGCTCACTCTGCAGTCTCCCTGTTAAGTCAGCACACACTTGCTGAGCAGCATCCCAGGCACTGAGGTGAGGCCGACAGGCTCTCCCGGTGGGTCACCGTACAGTCATGGCCTTGGTAGGCCTGGCAAGGGCCTGAGCTGAAAGTGACCCAGACAGAGGGACGTGGGGAAGAAGTTGTTATGAGTCAGGTGGATCTGGTAGAGAGGACACAGCCAGGCATAGAGGGGTCTCCCCAACCTGGCAGGACTCTTAGGTAAAGGGGCTGGGAATAACAGACGAAGCACTCTTAAGGAAAGGGGTTGTCAGGGGACCAAGGACCTGGGCCTTGAGGGCTCTCAGCTGTGTGAGGTGGGGATGAGGGCAGCTTGGCCTGTCTACCTTAGTGTCTCCCTGGGTACAGCCTGTCCCTGGGGCCCTGATGATGAACTCTCCATCCTTCGGCATGTGGGCCAGATAAGGGAGGGGTGCAGGTGACTTGGGCGTGGAGCGTATGTTCCTACACTGATGGGGACACCCAGTTTGCCATGGCTGTGGTTGGGCCACTGTCCCTTCGGGGGCCTCTGGGACATAGAAGCTGGGCAAGATTGCAATCTGGGTCCTGCTGACCCAAACAAGCTCCACTGTCACCAGGTCCTTTCCCCACACCCGGGGAGTCCAAGGCAAGGTGGCATCCTGTGGGAGTGCCCAAAGGGCAGCCTGTCTCACACCCCCAAGTCCCAATGATCCAACAGCTGTCCCTCAGCACAGGGCAGTTTCCTATCCCCTCCATGTGCAGAGTCACTCCTCATCCTTGAGTCTCCACACATATACAGTTTACATCACACTCATGCCTCAGAGCACACGCACATAGCTGTAGAGCACCCAGACACCTCAGAGCACACGCACATAGCTGTAGAGCACCCAGACACCTCAGAGCACACGCACATAGCTGTAGAGCACCCAGACACCTCAGAGCACACACACATACAGCTGTAGAGCACCCAGACACCTCAGAGCACACGCACATAGCTGTAGAGCACCCAGACACCTCAGAGCACACACACATACAGCTGTAGAGCACCCAGACACCTCAGAGCACACACACATAGCTGTATAGCACCCAGACACCTCAGAGCACACACACACATAGCTGTAGAGCACCCAGACACCTCAGAGCACACGCATAGCTGTAGAGCACCCAGACACCTCAGAGCACACGCACACATAGCTGTAGAGCACCCAGACACCTCAGAGCACACGCATAGCTGTAGAGCACCCAGACACCTCAGAGCACACGCACACATAGCTGTAGAGCACCCAGACACCTCAGAGCACACGCACACATAGCTGTAGAGCACCCAGACACCTCAGAGCACACACACATAGCTGTAGAGCACCCAGACACCTCAGAGCACACGCATAGCTGTAGAGCACCCAGACACCTCAGAGCACACGCACACATAGCTGTAGAGCACCCAGACACCTCAGAGCACACGCACATAGCTGTAGAGCACCCAGACACCTCAGAGCACACGCACATACAGCTGTAGAGCACCCAGACACCTCAGAGCACACGCACATAGCTGTAGAGCACCCAGACACCTCAGAGCACACGCACACATAGCTGTAGCACCCAGACACCTCAGAGCACACGCACATAGCTGTAGAGCACCCAGACACCTCAGAGCACAGTAGTGCACATCCAGGGCACTTGCCCACATATTTATTTTTAAGAAACAACACACAAAAGACTGAGTTGAAGAGCCCCTGAGGTTTGGTAAAACTAGGATCTTCCTCTTCATAACTTGCCCGTGAACCTTGAGGCATCAAGAGGTAGCTCACAGTCCTGTGCAGGTCTCAGTTCAGTCAGCTTCCTGTTGTTTGCTGGGCCAGCACGTGACCTTGCAGCCCCTGGCATAGTGGTAGGGACTCACCTAGTCTCTCCCCTCTGCTCTCCCACAGGCCACATCCCTGCATGTTGCAGTGCCAGGGTCACCATGGTGTGTGCCAATGCCGAATGGCTCTGCCTGGCTCCCTAGCACCTCTGTGGGCAATGAGGTGTGCCCTGGGGTGAGTCACTGGATCCCCAAGAGCACAGAGTCCAGTATATTTGTTAAACCCACTTAACAAGTGAAAATCGGAGGCCCAGAGCAGTGGCTGTGACTTTTCAGCCCTCTTGGCACCTCCTGAGGGCATCGTGTTGTGTGACACCTTCCTGGGGAGACACATCTACTCACCCCAAATAGAAAACAGCAGCAGACAGAAGTAAGGACACCACCAAGTCCAACTCAGTGAATTTTATTGGGGTCATTTACAGGAATATGTGTGAGAAGCAACTTACAGGAGCAGAAGTGACTCAGACAGCTGCATCACCAAAGCCCACCCCAGCATGGGTGACCGCTCACAAAAGCTGGGTGCCCGGAGCACACCGCACACCCTGCAGGCAGCTCAGCAGGCCGGAGAGTGACCTTTTCAGGGAGCTTAGTATATCCGAGGGTCCTTACTGTCCTTATTCAGAAGTCCGTACTGTTTACCTAAGTTGGGGAGGGAGGGTCAGTTTACACTTGGCGTATCTGGTCAGTTTTGGGGACTTGCTGAAGCTGCTGAGTGATTTACTTCCTTAGTCATACGGCGCTCCCCTGAAGGGTGAAGTGCCTCACCCCCGAGGAGATTGCTACACAACACACCAAGTGCCTGGCCCACTCATTGTGGCCCACATGGCCCGCTGTGGATGGACTGAGTTCTCATCCTGTGGTGCAGACTCTCCCAGAAGCTTCTGGAGCTGACCTGTTCCACTTCAGTTTTCTTTCTACCAGCTGGAGATGATCTTCGATTGTGGGGACATTAAAAAGGGTTATTTTGCACACTGAAATTAATCCATGTAACGATAATTAGTCCACCAACCAGTCCAGCTGGTCAGTTATTGGGGGATCGAGGGGGGTCGCAACCTGTACATAAAGACATGGGCGGGAGAGAGACAGTAGCTCAAGCGAACAATTGCTTGTCAAGAGCTCGTTTATTAAAGGTAAGGGCAGGCTTTTTAAAACCTGCTTTAGTGAGGGCGGGGGTACGCAAGGAGAGTAGTGGAAAAGTACAAAATCTTCTGGGTTGAGCCCCGGGAACATTAGCAAGGGGAGGGGTCTTTCAGGTGAGACAAAGCAGGATATCTCTGTGGTTATCTTAGGATCAGATCGCTGTCTTCTCAGGGCTAAGCCGGATGCCTTGCATACCTAATGAGTGGCCCAGCAGGATGTTGGCTGCAAATACTGAATGGGTGGGAGTCGGCCTCAGGCCTTTTGGTCCCTGGCATATTCATCCCTTTTGTTTACTTTGGCCTGAGGGAGACCTTACAGCCCAGCGAATGACCTTTAGGAGGTCACCAGTCATTGTTACAGGATGGCGGTATATTTAAGAATCACTAATGTCCAATGTTTCAGGACAACAGTTATTCTGGACCGGCCAAATTCCCAAGGAGAGGGGGCCTCGCGATGGCCTGAGCCTGCTAGAGGATCGATGCTCAATCTTACCACGCCTATGGTCTGTCCTCCCACCAAGGACCGACCGACGTCTGATAACCGAGGCTTATTCGAACGCTCCGTCTCTGACTTACCAGGCACTATCGCGGGTCAGGTCAAGGTGGGCTCAGGCCAAAAGATATAGGGGAGGGCTTGCACAGGTTTACCAAAGGCACCGAGGGCACAACCAGGCTCACCATCCAGCATTCTGCATCCTCGGGAACTGCAAAGGCCGCCCATAGGAACTGCAAAGGCCGCCCGTAGTTAACCGACTGAGGCGTAGGTGAAATCTCCTGGATGGAAATAGAAGTCTCATTTGAGTCCTCAGTCTCCAGGCTGCGGTAGTGAACCTGGATATTCTTGGTGGCAGCTTCAACCTGACTTTTAACAAACCCTGTAAGACGGTTTAAAGTCCATGGGCCAAAGGATAATAGAAGGAGAACACCAACGAGGGGCCCGAGCAGGGTGGGGAGAAGAGTAGTAAGCCAGGGGGAGGCAAGGTTAGGGTTGGGGAAATTCCCCCTTTCAGAAAATTTAAAAATGAGTCGGGGTCATGAATAGTAAAACGGGGAAGAAGAATAACAAGGACACACCAGTCTTTGGAGGAAAGGAAGGTAGGGGCATAGACGATCGAGGTTAAACCAGAGGAACAAGCAAAATGGGTGTTATTTGGCGCGAGAATGTAGGGGAGGGAGAGGTCGGGAATGACAGTCTGGGCGCGAACGTCGCTGAGGGGAAGAGGTTGGGGGAGGGAGCATATGGGGACCCAGGAGGCAAGTACCTATGCCGGAAACAGGCTGGAGGGTAATGCGATTGTCGGGAGCTAAGCCGGTGAGGGTGGGGTAACATTAGTAAAGAGCAAGGTGGAAAGAAGAGCAATACCCTCGTAAAAGGGCGGGGAGGGGGAGAAACACATCCAACATTCAGGAAATGACAAGGAGGAGTCATTCATTTTTTTTTTTTTTTTTTTTTTTTTTTTTTTTTTAAGGCCCATATGGAGGCATTTGTCAACTGGGGAATGACATCAGCCGAACTGGGGGGGGGGCCCACGGGGAGGGTAGGTCGGAAGGGAGGGGGTGGGAGGGGAGGGAGGCATGGGGGTGGCGGGTTTAGGCGGGGGGGGGGGGGGGGGGCGGGTCAGGAGCAGGAACGGGAACAGGATGATGGAAAATATGATTAGGCCCAACCACTGCAGCGCCCTTACTGGGTACCTTCTTTCAGGAGGTGTAACCTGAACGTAAGTTCAAAATCGTACTCTGATTTATAAACACGGAGGCCCCATTCAAATCCACGACCCGTCCAAATGGCACGTTTACCGGGCTCAGTGAAGCGAATGGTCAGGGGGTTGCACCAGCCATTGGTGACTGAACGAGCTACATTGCAAAGGTCTTTAAGGGTCCCAAGAAGAGGATGGCTTCCAGTACGTGTCGCCAGTGGTCTCACACCCCCAAGAGGCACAGTAAAAATCTTGGGCCCCACCACAGCGATGAGAGGGTCCCGGGAAAACATAGAGCCCTCCGGCCCAAGCAATCCCATCTTGGTGTAAGGTTTTGTGGAGCATGATGCGCTCCAGGTCATTACAGCAGCCGGGACTGGGACCACCAACCGAGCGAGAGAAAAAAAATGTCTTCCACGCCCCAAGAAGAGGGGCCTCCCAGGGCCAGGGCACAGAGGTCAACCTGTAAATCGAGCCACTGGGGATTAATGCCCTGAGAGGAGGAGGAACTAACAATATCTCCCGCTTGGTTAATAATGACCCAGATAAAATTATAGATTGTATAAGGCTGAGGTTGGCGCAGAAATGCGGCGAGAATCACTTCAGGGAGGCAGAGGCAAAGGAGCGACGTGGTGAGTAGCAACGTGATGCATCGGCGGTATCTTTTTTTATCCTAAAAAAGAGCACAATTACATCTTTTCCTCAGGGGAGTTCCCTGGGAGAGGGGGGTTAAAAGGTTTGACTAGGCGCTCAGGTAACCAGCGCGCATTTTGTTCTTTCTGATCATAAATGCAGGCATGACCTTTGCCCCAAATAAGGACTGGGTCGGGTCCATGCCATCGGTGGGTCAGTGGATCCTTCCACAGAGCCTTGGCATAGGTGGAGGAGGTGGAGGAGTGCCAAAGGCGATCGGCCGCCGAATGGCCAAGATCATCCTTTTGTAGAAAATTTAGGATGAACAATGCATGATTGAGAAGCAGGCGAGGCCCTGCTGTAGAGGGATATAGGATTCCTTTGGAAAACTGTAATTTATTAAGCATTGTTTTAAGTGTCTGATGGGCCCTCTCGACAATTCCTTGTCCTTGGGGATTGTAAGGTATCCCCGTAACATGTTTAATCTGTAGTTGGGCACAGAAGGACTTGAAGGCAGAGCTTGTATACCCAGGGCCGTTATCAGTCTTTAAGGTATAGGGTTTGGGGGCAACAGTAAGGCAATACAAAACATGATCAATAACATCTCTAGTAGCCTCTCCAGCGTGCGGAGAGGCGCAAATAAATCCACTAAAAGTATCTATAGACACATGAATATACTTAAGTTTCTTAAAAGAGGAGAAATGAGTAACATCCATTTGCCAGACCTGTCCAGGCATGAGGCCACGAGGGTTGACTCCCGTATGTGGCTCGGGAAGAAAGGTGACACATGCCTGGCATTCTTTAACAATAGCCCGGGCTTGTTCCCGAGTGATGGAGAACATGTGGCGGAGGCTTTGGGAATTAAGGTGGTGGAGGGCGTGAGCCTCCCTGGCCATAGCAACGGAGTCGCTGGCGGATGGAACGGCCAGCCCTGAAAGCAGGGGGCGCGTGGCTGAGTCCACCTGGGCATTAAGTGTAGTCAGAGGCCCTGGCAGGGTAGAGTGAGCGCGAATATGACCAACGAAAAAAGGCTGAGAGCGCAAAAGAATAAGCTGTTGGATACGGGAGAAGAGAGGAGAGGCATTAGTAGCAGGCTTAATACGAGGAACCGTCTCGAGGAGTGGAACAGAGGATGCTACATAGGCACTATCAGTATATAGATTAAAGGGAGTATGGGGAAGCAATGTAAAGGCGTGTGCAACAGCTTCCAGCTCAACAAGCTGAGCAGAGGTATGGGGGGTTTGTTTTTGCAGGATAGCTCCGTCCACAGAAAGGGCAGCAATCCCGGTAGAGTAACCATCAGTAAAAACCAGGGAAGCTTGGGGGAGGGGTCTGGAGCGGGTGACTCTCGGGAAGATGACAGGTTGTCGCTGCAGGAATTGAATTAGTTTATCTGGGGGATAATGATTATCTAATAGGCCGCAAAAAGAAATACAGGAGACCGCCCAATCATCTGAATTTTGAAAAAGCCACCTTATTTGTGTGGCCGAGTAAGGCGTGATAATAGAGTGAGGGTCCCTTCCGAAGAGCCTGGTGGCCGCTTCCTGCCCCTGCCAAATGAGAGACGCAACCAGAGTAGGGTAAGTAGGAAGGACCTTAGTGGAGGAGGAGGGGAGATGAAGCCAAAAAAGAGGGGCCGTTGCCAGAGCAGTCCTGTGGGGGCAAAGAGGGAAGGAAAAATTATGAGCGCGAAAGGCTGGGTAGGGTCAGGAGCCGTTCCACCACCTTTCTGTTCTCCCTCCGAACCTGAGGACTCATGCTCACTATCAGAATCTACAAGGGCCGCGGACGACTGGGAGGGTATAGGGGCAGGTGGCTCTCCCGAAGCAGCGCCTGAATCAGTGGCCTCAGTTTTCGCCCCGCTCAGGGCGGGTTGGCTCTGGGAACGGGTGACAGGGAAAATAAACGGGGCTGTGGAGGAAATGCGCGTTGTTAAAAGTGAAAGCCGTTGTTGAAGTTGAAGAATCTTCGTCGCATGGGAGATCTGGTGTTGGAGATGGGCCTCCGTCTGGCAAAAGCAGTTTGGGAGGGAACAAGGTGGCGGGAGCCGGGAGGCAGGGTAGGGTTTAGCAAGGGGAGAGGGAAGAGTGAGCAAGGTAGAGGAGGGAAAGGTTGGCGCCGCGCGGAGGAGGCCATCATCGGAATGATATCGAGCAGCCTCCTCCTCAAGGGTGGCAGCAGCATCCGGATCCAAGGGCTCATCTGGGGCCTGAGAAAGGAAAATGGCGGAATGGCGGGAGGCGCGTGAAGGGGCGAACAGGAGAGGTTGGCGGACCGGACCGGACAGAGGGTGCCTTTTTGGGGGAAAAACAGGGGCACAAAGTGGTGAACACCCGCGTTCCATAGTGGAAATGGGGTCCTCATAGGTGGGAGGAAGCGACGGATAAAGATGGCGGGGGGAAAGGGAAGGCTTGGACGCAGGCACAGGGGAAAGATTTTTTAAGGGCTCCGAGGATGTAGGAGGAACAGAATCGGGGGGCATGTCAATGAACGTAAGAGAGGAACCCTGCAGAGAGGAACAGGAAGGAACACGAGAAGGAGGGAGAGATTCGCGCAGGCAGAGTTCAGCCACGGAGAGGAGCTGCCTCTGTCCGCTTTCGTTTTCTCTGGACTCAATTATGTCCCGTATAAGGCCCCAATAAGAAAAAATACTGTTCGACACCGCTGTATTACCATCTTTTTTAATAAGTGCATTAAGCTCACGCCCCACCTTTTGCCACTTTTCAGAATGAATAGTAGGTCCATCAATCATGAACCAGGGACAGGTCTGGTCAATAAAAACAAAAAACTCAATCAAATGTTTCTTTTTTACCCTAATACCCCTCTCTCTGAGTACGTCCTTTAAGCCTCTTATGAACTTTGCTTCCTTGGACAGCGAATGGCCCATTCTTGAGATATGCGAACGGATGACTCACCTAATGACGAAGCCGGCCGGGCGAACTCGGCTGGTCATGAAAACTCCTGTGGACCGGTCCCTTAATCCGTTCGGGAAGAAACCCGCTCCTCGAGCCCCACGTCGGGCGCCAGATAATCAGAAGATTGGGGGTTCGTGTCCCTTCGTGGTCGCCAGATGAAATTAATCCATGTAACGATAATTAGTCCACCAACCAGTCCAGCTGGTCAGTTATTGGGGGATCGAGGGGGGTCGCAACCTGTACATAAAGACATGGGCGGGAGAGAGACAGTAGCTCAAGCGAACAATTGCTTGTCAAGAGCTCGTTTATTAAAGGTAAGGGCAGGCTTTTTAAAACCTGCTTTAGTGAGGGCGGGGGTACGCAAGGAGAGTAGTGGAAAAGTACAAAATCTTCTGGGTTGAGCCCCGGGAACATTAGCAAGGGGAGGGGTCTTTCAGGTGAGACAAAGCAGGATATCTCTGTGGTTATCTTAGGATCAGATCGCTGTCTTCTCAGGGCTAAGCCGGATGCCTTGCATACCTAATGAGTGGCCCAGCAGGATGTTGGCTGCAAATACTGAATGGGTGGGAGTCGGCCTCAGGCCTTTTGGTCCCTGGCAGCACACATCGTTGTTAGAGGTTTTATGAAACAGTGTTTGTTCTTCAGTTTCTCAAGCCAGCTATCACAAAAATTTATTACTTTAACAAGCTTCACAGCATAAGAACTGAGCAGTTTTAATAGCTGGGTGTGGTGGTGCACGCCTATAATCCCAGCACTCGGGAGGCAGAAGCAGGTGGATCGCTGTGAGTTTGAGGCCAGCCTGGTCTACAAAGCGAGTCTGGTACAGTCAAGGTTACACAGAGAGACCCTGTCTCAAAAAACCAAAAAAAAAAAAAAAAAAAAAAAAAAAAAACCAGCAGTTTTAATTATATTTTTAAAGATTTATTTATTATTATGTATACAGTGCTCTGTCTGCATGTACAGCTACATGGGAGGAGAGGGCATCAGATCTCACTATAGATGGTTGTGAGCCACCATGTGGTTGCTGGGAATTGAACTCAGGACCTCTAGAAAAGCAGGCAGTGCTCTTAACCTCTGAGCCACCTCTCCAATCCTTAATTCTGTTCTTAGCCCTCTGGGCTAAGGCTTCCTCCCAGTGTGCATCCCAGAGATACTTGCACTTTGTAGCTTTCTCTGTTCCAGCCCCTTCCCAATGTCTCCTGGACATCTGCTCCGGCTGACCCCCCTAATGCCTCTTCTAACTCCTCCCCCTGGCTGGCAGGAAGTCCTGCCCTATTCTCTCTCCCCTGCTCTGCTATTGGCTGTAAGCTGCTTTATTGACAATATCAGGGGACAATTGGGGAGCAGCGTTTATACACCACTGAGATGGGAGATTCTCAGAACAGGGATTGCAGCTAGATTTGGGGGACACAGAAACCAGCATTTGAATTACACAATAGCGTATGCCCACACAACCTGGCTATTGTCGTTCACTGTCCCTGATAACCACTGGCTGCGCCTCAACATTGCTGCCCAGAAGGCCAGAACCTGGCTTAACCTCCCCTCTTCCTTCGGCACTAACCTCCTCTAGCTTCAGGACCCAAGCACATCCCTGACGGCCCCTCCACAGCAACCCCTCGCCCAACACACTGTTCAGGGTCAGAGGCCAGCATCGCCGCTTCTGAGCAGTGCTCAGGAGAGAGTGCATGCTGCCCTCCCAGCTGCCTTCTCTGGGCCGGTGTGCCTGCATTCCTGGGAGAAAGTTCTGGGCCTAACCCTTCCCCCAACAGATCCCTGATGGGTGGAGACGCACCTTCTTGTCCATCCTCTGCTGAGCTTAGGATGGGAGAGCGACAGTCACGAGGCTCCCAGGACCTTTCCTCAAGCCCTTGTGCATGAGGGCAGCCCATGTAGGTAGGAGGCTCACACCCAGCCCCTCCCCCAACTGTGAGGATCTCATCCTAGAGAGACTCAAGACTGGAGTCTCCAGGGACTTCAGTTGCTTAGGGATGGGATTTCCTGCCTGCCGTTAAGAGGACACCGTCCACGCAGCTGACCCTATAGAGTCTTTCCACCTAGACAACTCTATGTGATGACAAGGCTGGGATGCTGGAGCCCCCCATCTCCTCAGCATCATGGTCCATGCTAGTTCTAATTCTACTAGAACAGCCAACCCTCCCCCGAGCACGGATACCTGTTTAGTCCAGGCACTCTGTCAGGATGAAGACACAGGGTGTGGACTAGATGGCCCTCACCCTGCACAGCCTCAAAGAGGTCACAGGTAAAGATGGTGGTTGGAGATCACAGGGCCCAGATGTACAAGCCTGCTCAGGCAGCGGGGGCAGGGCTGACTAGTTGTCTTCAGAGACTGCCTGGAGGGCTTCCTGGAAGAGGACGTCCTGGCACAGGGTGCCAGGGATGCTCAGGCTTTCCAGGGCTAAGGAGAGTGAGGTCAAGTGAGGCCCAGGTGCCCCTGTCTGAGCCCTTTCCCTCTCCCCACACCCCCACCTCCTCCCTGCCACTCCCTGCAGCTCCCTGTGGCCAACAGCACTGCAGCACTGGGCTCTGCTCCACAAACGGTCTGCTCCACTCAAGGAAGGCCACCTCCTCCCCCCTCCCCCTCCTGCTGTCACCACTCACCGCTCTAGCCTCCAGGGGGTGGGGACCCCAGAGTTGGACACACCTCACCGTAGCCCCACAGCTCAGCCAGCCGGACAGACTCACGGTTGGACGCAGGACCCCGGAGCCTGAGGTGGGCTGTGTGCCAGGGTCCCTCACAGCCTCTTCAAGGTCAGTGCAAGCTGGGTGTGCAGCCCTTCGGGAGCCCTTGAGGCCTGTGGGTCAGCCTCAGAGCCCTTATCCCAGACCAGGAGCCCCAAGGTGGGCTTCGCTCCAGAAGCACCTGAGCCAAGTGGTGCTGGGCAAAGGGCACCCTGGGTCCACAGTCAAAACAGGACCGGGGGCCCATCAGGAGGGGCCCCAGACTGGGGGCCAACCCCCTGCTGAGGCCTCACCGGGGACACTTCCCACCGGCCATGGGGAGCTAAAATTGGAAAGTGGCGAGTGGGAGGCAGCTGACACAGCTATTCTGTACTCTCTCCATCCGCTCTGGTTTCACTCTCCTGCTCCACTAACCTGATCCTTCCCTTCCCTCCCCCACCTTACTGATGGGGAGGTGTCTCAGCCCTCAAGCCACAGTGCAGAGGCTGTCCAGGGGGGCCAGGGCCTGAAGCAAGCAGAGGGGGGCAGCAGTGGTTGGTCTGAGCCAGAGCTCACCAAGAGCACCTGTCCTGTAGAGAAGCTCACTGAGTGGCCTCACTGGGTCCCTGTCCCTTTCCGGACAGCCTGCCCTGCTCTGTCTGTGTAACAAGGTGTGGGCTCCCAGAGCCCTGGCTGCAGAGCTGGAGAAGACACCTGCAATTTGGGAGAAGATCTTGGGTCGGGGAGATGGGGTGACCCTACCCATCTCCAAAAGGGCACGGAGTTCCTCTCTCTCAGCCCCAGGGCTGTACCTCCTCTGCCATTGGGAAGACTGGAGGCCTGGCTGGAGAGGGTGGGAGGGGCCTTAGGTACTGGCCCAGACCCCAGAGATGGCCCAGCAGGGGAGCAGGAGGGGGAGAGAGCAGACTCCTCCTGGGCCTGATACCGGTCAGCACCTTGGACAGCAGCCAGAACCCTCCCAGTTCCTGCCTGGCCCTGCCTAGCCCAGCTCTGGGGCCCCAAGGAGCACAGGCTCCAGCCAGCAGCAAGAGGCTGACTCCAGGGCACTTCAAGGTGGACAGTGGTGACCTGAGATAAGCTGCTCACGGGGGAATGGGGTCAGGCAGAGTCTGGAGTGGAGTGAGGCTCGGGGTTTGGTGCTAGGGGAGGCCACAGGATCTTGGGGAAGAAGGACCCAGAGCGGGGTAGGAGGCTCACTGAGATGGGGAGACTGACTGATGGGCCAGACATCAAGTACCCCCACGGGAAAGACTCCAGGCTTGGGGAGGCCTTGCAGGGGCAGAGAGGATGATGGGGCGCTGTGACGCCTGGACTTTGGAGGATCTTCAACGGACACAAGAGTGGCAGCTGTGGAAGAAGGAAGGGGGTGCTTAGGGCAGAGGAGTGACTGACACAGAGTCCCAAGGGATGAGCAGAGCAGGGTCTCCTCAGACGGCCCCACCACCCTAGTGAGGGTCTGTAAGGTGAGGCGAGGCAACGCTCCGGGTGTGGGGCCCTCACCCATGCTTCTCCTACAGCCTTGTCCAGGCCATGGGCATCAAGACAGCACTGCCTGCAGCTGAGCTTGGCCTCTACTCCCTGGTGCTGAGTGGAGCCCTGGCTTATGCCGGCCGAGGCCTCCTGGAAGCATCGCAAGGTAACGGTTGGCCCGGGACAGGGGTGTGGAAAGCCTCAGAGTTCCAACCAACAGGGCCAGGAACTCAGAGGCTGTAGACCCTGAGAATTCTCTAGGCCCTGGGTCTGGACACAGTCCCAAACACCATTACACACATGCACATGCACACACCCACACCCACACACGCACACGCACACACACACACAGAGGCACACACACAAACACAGACACACACACAGAGGTGCACATACACACAGGCACACACACAGGCATACACACACAGGCACATGTGCACACACACAAAGGCACATACACAAACACACACAGAGGAGCGCACACACACAGGCACACACAGGCATACACATGCACACAGGAACACACACACAGGCACGCACACAAACACACACACACAGAGGCACGCACACACATACACACACAGGCATACACACAGAACACACACACACAGAACACACACACACACACATATACACACACAGGCACATGCACACTCAGAGGCCAGGGAAGAAGAGAGAGAAGAGAGAGAGTGCCTAACCTGGGCCCAATCAGCAGAACACACAGTAGTCCTGGACCCAGAAAGCCTCATATCCCTGACCCCCACTGCAGCTCAGGGCAGGGTGGCCCAGGGGAGGCATGTAAGAGGCCCCTACCCAAAGGCCACACTTTGTTCTCAGATGGGGCCCACAGGAAGGCATTCCGGGAGTCTGTGCGCCCTGGCTGGGAGTACCTGGGCCGGAAGATGGTAGGTTTCCCACGCCTCTTGGGTCCCTGACCCCTGGACAAATCCCACCCCACATCCCTCCCCACTCTCTACTCTTACACGTGTTTTCATGCCTTACGGCAAGGAGGGCTCTGCCTTGAACTCCAGGACCTTCTGGCTAGTTTAGAAAATGGGTCCCCTAGGGCAAAACGTGCTCAAGCTTGCCTCTGGTGCCGCCTTCTGGAACTAGGCAACAGGGGTTGAGTATCAGCAACGAGCTGAGTGCAGGCGGGGCAGAGATTTGAGGAACAGGCCTGTCCATTCCCTCTTCCTGGGCACCTCCCTCAGAGCGATGGCAGACGCCTGAGCCCCTGTCCTCAGAACGTGGGGCAGGAGCTCTGAGTGGCTCTTCCCTCTCCGCTGCTCTTACTTCCTGCTTGGGCTGTCCAGGATGTGGCTGACTTCGAGTGGGTGATGTGGTTCACCAACTTCCGAAACATCATTGTCTTTGTCCTCTCGGGACACGTGCTGTTTGCCAAACTCTGCACGATGGTCGCCCCCCAGGTGAGCTGGGCCTCGCACTTGGCCTCCTACTGTCTGCCCCTTTCTTAGCCCCAAATACTGTGGGAAATCCATCCCAGGATCTCCTCCCATGTGCACAGAGAGGTTAACTGAGGCCTGCTTGTGCCCACAGCTCCGCTCCTGGATGTACGCCGTGTACGGAGTCCTGGCTGTGGTGGGCACAATGGGCCCGTGGTACCTGCTGCTGCTGCTTGGCCACTGTGTGGGCCTCTATGTAGCCTCACTCTTGGGCCAGCCCTGGCTGTGCCTTGCCCTTGGTCTGGCCAGCCTGGCGTCCTTCAAGATGGACCCCCTGATTTCTTGGCAGGTACACAAGAGTGGAGGGGGTAGGGATGAGATCCCAAAGGCCTGAGTGTTCCCAAGTGTTTCTTTGGCTTTGTCACCTGTCTTCAAGCCTTTGAGTAAGGTGACCATTTGCACCTCGGCTTATCTGTTGCTATGTCACGTTGCTGGGGTGACGTCAGCCAGTGTAACACGGGAAGCTGGGAAGGAGCTCTCCCCAGGAGCACGGGCCGGCTAGTGAGCCAGGGGCTTGCTGTCTCCTTCCAGAGTGGGTTTGTAACAGGCACCTTTGATCTTCAAGACGTGCTGTTCCACGGGGGCTGTGGCTTCACGGTACTGCGGTGCACCAGCTTCGCGCTGGAGAGCTGTGCCCACCCTGATCGCCGCTACTCCTTCGCTGACCTGCTCAAGTACAATTTCTACCTACCGTTCTTCTTCTTTGGGCCCATCATGACCTTTGACCGCTTCCATGCTCAGGTGAGGGGAACCCCGTGGGCTCGGCTGGGTCTCCTTTTCCTGAGACAGCTCCTGTCTTAGACCTCACTCCCCGAACATGAGAACCCCACCCTCATGGAGCTGGGCCTCCTCTCCCCAGGCCAGTTGTGGCTCCTCTCTCAGACAGGGCTCTGCCCCTCCAGGTGAGCCAGGAGCCAGTGCGGCCGGAAGGTGAGCTGTGGCGCATCCAGGCCCAGGCAGGACTCAGCGCGGCCGCCATTGTGGCTGTGGACGTCTTTTTCCACTTCTTCTACATCCTCACCATCCCCAGTGATCTCAAGTTTGCCAGCCGCCTCCCCGACAGTGCTCTGGGTGGGTCCCTGCAACAGGACGGAGGCAGGGCTGCCTCCAGGAATGCTGCCGTGATGCAGCACCCGAGGGCGCTAGGGCTTGGAACTGACTCTTCAAGATGTGCGGGAACCACATTTGCTTCATCACACAAAGCCTTTAGTCTCCCAAACCACAGGCACCACCTGAGGGGTGCAGCTGATTCTCATGGGTCACTGCAGCCTGGCACACAGTTCTGGGGGGCAGGTTGCAGGGTCTCCATGGAGGTGGGGTTGGGACAGAAAGATGAACTCTCTGCCCATGGGAAGCGGTCAGTGCGCTGACCCCAGACAGTGATGTCACCTGTCCCCCAGCTGGCCTGGCCTACTCAAACCTGGTGTATGACTGGGTGAAGGCAGCCGTCCTCTTCGGCGTCGTCAACACTGTGGCGCGCCTAGACCACCTGGACCCTCCCCAGCCTCCTAAGTGTATCACCGCACTCTACGTCTTTGGGGAAACGTGAGTAAGGAGGACGGCCTGCTACCCCCACCCTTCCTTAGCTTCGTTCCCCCCACCCCTTGCCCAAAGCCTCCACACCTGGCGGATTCACGCTCCCATGTGCTCTCCCCTCAGGCACTTTGACCGTGGCATCAATGACTGGCTTTGCAAGTGAGTTGGAGAAGGAAACCAGCCTTCCTCCTGGGTGGACAAACGGGCTGGGGCAGGTGGCTGTGAGGAGGCTGTAGCAGCTGCTGGGATGACCAACACAGAGCTTCGGGCTTTGTGGGGCACCAGAAATGGTGGGAACAGAGACGCAGCAAGCAGTGTGGTAGGAGGCCATGTTTAGTGGGGGGACCCAGAGAGTAAGTATGGGTTGGGTGAAAGGGACTCCTGGATCAGGCCCCAGAAAACCCACATCCTAAGGAGAAAGAGTGAAGTGAGAGGGCAAAGGGCAGCAAGACGGAGCTGCAGGGACTGAAGTAGACCCAGCAGAAAGACATGAAGAAAAGCGGTCAGCAGGAAGGAACACACGGCTTTATGGAGCCCAGGAACCAAAGAGTGCGCAGGCACGGAGACTTGCTTCCACAAGCCAAGGAGAGCTAGTGCTGGCAGCATGAGGCTTCCATGTCCCCTCGAGAGACAGGTCTCGGGAGGAGCTGAGGACTTGCTGGGGCATGTGGCACCCTGGGCCTGCATCCTAGCTTCCTCGGGCACCCTAGGCCTGCATCCTGGAATCCTGGGGGCACCCTGGGCTGGCATCCTGGGTCACTCTAGGCCTGCATCCTGGAATCCTGGGGCACCCTGGGCCTGCATCCTGGCATCCTGGGGCACCCTGAGCCTGCATCCTGGGGCACCCAGGGCCAGCATCTTGACATCCTAGGCCTGTGTCCTGGCACCCTGGGCCCCCATGCTGGCATCCTGAGCCTGCATCCTGGCACCCCGGCCCCACACCCTGGCATCCTGGTGTCCTGAACCTGCATCCTGGGGTACCCTGGGCCTGCATCCTAGCACCCTGGGGCACCCTGGGTCTGCATCCTGGCATTCTGGGAGCACTGGGGGTGTGCATGGGAAGCCAGAAAAACAGTTTCAGGGAGGAGGGATGCAACGGGGCAGTGACGTAATGCAGAACAGAGGTGTGGCCGATAGAGCAGTGTCGTGATGCAGAACAGAGGTGTGACCAATAGAGCAGCGAGGTGATGCAGAACAGAGGTGTGACCAATAGAGCAGTGAGGTGATGCAGAACAGAGGTGTGACCAATAGAGCAGTGAGGTGATGCAGAACAGAGGTGTGACCAATAGAGCAGTGAGGTGATGCAGAACAGAGGTGTGACCAGTAGAGCAGCGAGGTGATGCAGAACAGAGGTGTGACCAATAGAACAGAGGTGTGACCAATAGAGCAGTGAGATGATGCAGAACAGAGGTGTGACCAATAGAGCAGTGAGATGATGCAGAACAGAGGTGTGACCAGTAGAGCAGCGAGGTGATGCAGAACAGAGGTGTGACCAATAGAACAGAGGTGTGACCAATAGAGCAGTGAGATGATGCAGAACAGAGGTGTGACCAATAGAGCAGTGAGATGATGCAGAACAGAGGTGTGACCAATAGAGCAGTGAGGTGATGCAGAACAGAGGTGTGACCAGTAGAGCAGTGAGGTGATGCAGAACAGAGGTGTGACAAGTAGAACAGAGGTGTGACCAACAGAACATCGAGGTGATGCAGAACAGGTGTGACCAATAGAGCATCGAGGTGATGCAGAACAGAGGTGTGACCGATAGAGCAGTGAGGTGATGCAGAACAGAGGTGTGACTGATAGAGCAGTGAGGTGATGCAGAACAGAGGTGTGGCCAATAGAGCCAAGTCCCTGAGGACAGAGCTCACCTTGAAAAGCAGGTGGGGAGGGCTGGAGGGGAGTGAGAATGGGGAAAGAGGAGGACAGCCATGTTAGTCACAGATGCTGAGGTAGGCAACGGTTCCAGCTGAGAAATGTAGGGTGAGACCATACATCACTCTCGGGTCCTCTTGCAGGGGGCCAGGGGTGCAGTAGCCATTTCCAAGCAGGACGATGAAACTGAGTGGCGAACGCCCAGGAGAGAGACTTCCCACGGCCTGGTTTGGGGGTGGCCTGAGTCTCCTGGTGGGAAAGCAGGAATAAGCAAGGGTTTGTAGTGACGGTGGCGGCTGTGAGTCTATTGGGAGGACAGTAGATTCGAGGGCAGTACACCCAGTGGGCATGAACAAATGAAACATCAGTAGACACAGCAGGAACTCAGGGGGGGTGAGATTTCAAGTCAAGGTGTGATCCTGGGAGTATGTGCATGGAGTGAGGAGGGGAAGAAAGCTCTAGAAAATGAGATCAGGGAGTGAAAGGTTGGTGTTTATCGAGCACCTACTGTGTGGCAGGCAGTGTGCATGGCAGGCACTCTCTCTGTGCAGCAGGCACTGTGTGTGTGTGTGTGTGTGTGTGTGTGTGTGTGTCAGACACCTCGTGGTGGGTGCTGTGTAGCAGGCACCCCACATGCAGCAGTGCACAAGGCAAGGACCCTGGAGCTTACAGTCCAGTGAGGAAAGCAGGTGAAGAAACACACACACACACACACACACACACACACACACACACACACACTTACACATATAGAGTGGAAAGTGTGGGAAAGAAGATGGTGTAACCGAGTCAGGCAGATGGTCCTGGCTAGAAGCTTCTTTAGCTCAGAGTCTGAGCAGGCCTCTAAGAGGCTTTGACTCAGGCTTGTGTGAGGTCAGAGGAAGAGGAAAGCATAGACTTTGAAGTGTGAACCAATTGTCTCTGAAGACCCAAAGGGCCCGTGTGGCAGGCACAGCATGTGAGTGTAGGGTATGAGGTCAGGGCAGGAGACAGACACACGGCTGCATAGAGTCTTCACGCCTTAAAGAGCTTAATTTATCATGGTCGGGTGAATGACGCACTGATGTGATCTGAGCCACACTTTAAAATAGGTTTACTTTATGTGTACACATGTGTATATGCACCACATGTTAGCAGGCACCTACAGAGGCCAGAAGAGAGCGCCAGATATCCCGAAACTACAGTTACAGGCGGTTGTGGGTGCTCAGAAATAAGCCCAGGTCCAGCGCCACGAGCTGCCCTCTTAAAGCATTTGTGGAGAACGGAGTGGGTGGGGGCCAAAGGCATCTCAGCCCGCTGAGATGGGGCTGGGAGCTGGCTTGAGTGGTGGGTGGAGTGAGACTTGTGCGAGGCCTCTAGTAGCCAAAGACACACACTTGGGTCATCCACAGATTCTTCTGAAAATCTCGGGTCTGGGTGAGACAGAACTAGGAACTAGAAAAATCCAGATGCCAAAGTCCAAGCACACCCCTGCAAAGTTTGGAGCTGGGCAGAGGTGTAGGCATACCGAGATCCCTCAACAGCTTGGAGCTGGGCAGAGGTGTAGGCATACCGAGATCCCTCAACAGCTTGGAGCTGGGCAGAGGTGTAGGCATACCGAGATCCCTCAACAGCTTGGAGCTGGGCAGAGGTGTAGGCATACCGAGATCCCTCAACAGCTTGGAGCTGGGCAGAGGTGTAGGCATACCGAGATCCGGCGGAGGACGGGCCACGGGCCACACTGCTCCGGCCTCTTCTCTCATCTTTCCTGCAGATATGTCTATGACCACATCGGCGGGGACCATTCAGCTGTGATCCCAGAGCTGGCTGCCTCCGTGGCCACGTTTGTCATCACCACTCTGTGGCTTGGGCCTTGTGACATCGTCTACCTATGGTCTGTCCTTAACTGCTTTGGCCTCAACTTTGAGCTCTGGGTGCAGAAGCTGGCTGAGCGCGGGCCACTGGCACAGATTGAGGTGGGCAGGAGGAATCGGTAGGGTAACAGGAGATGGTGGCACTGTGCTTTCTGTAGGGTCCCTGGTCCAGAATTTTCTCCCTGAGCCACTTGTGTTTGCCAGGGCAGTTTCACACAGTGGGAAGCTGGGTTTGCCTGACCTCCGAGTGGCAGGGCCTGACTCCATTGCTCAGCTCTTATCATCCCTCGGGGCCTGAGTGACAATAACTGACCACATCCCTCTTTCCTGGCTCTCTTGTCAACATATTCTTGGATGTCAGGCCCGGCTGTCGGAGGGGATGTCTCGGAGGGTCCGGGCCCTCTGCGGGGCTGTAAACTTCTGGGCTATTATTATGTACAACCTTGTGAGCCTGAACAGCCTTGAGTTCACGGAGCTGGTGGCCCGACGCCTGATACTTACAGGTAAGGGGCGGGGTGAGAGAATGCAGCATGTGCCCTACCTCACACAAAGGACGGGAGCCTCTGACCTACCCCCTCCCCGCAATACACACACACACACACACACACACACACACAGAGAGAGAGCACCCAAGGGACTCAGCTGGGGCAGGGTGAGGAGTCTCTAGGGTGGGGCGCCTCAGGTGTCACAGCTCCTCCTCCAACAGGGTTCCCCCAGACCACACTGGCCATCTTGTTTGTCACCTACTGTGGCGTCCAGCTGGTAAAGGAGCGTGAGCGAACGCTGGCACTGGAGGAAGAGCAGAGAGAGGACAAGGAGAAGCTGCAGTAAGGGTTTCTGCTCAGCTGCTTCTGGGCCCCAGCCCAGGCCACGGAGCAGGACCAATAGAATAAAAGACTTTTCTACCATCGCTGTCCATTTCCTGGCTTCCTGTCCACTCTGGGGGCAGGGGGGATGGCAGTTCCAGGCTTTGGGGGAAGGGTGTCCTGTGAGCACCTGATTATACCAGCCCAACACTGGTGTAATCAAAGCCTTCATCTTTAGCCCTCTGGACACTGGCTCTTTGTGGTGGCTGACTCTAGACCCTGGGCTTGATGCCCACGGGGCAGTTTATTGTACCAGAGCTCCCTAAGGGAAGCCTGGGCTAGCACTAGACGATGCCATCTACAGAGACACTCCCACCTGGCCGGCATGGACACTGAGTCCCTTGGGAGACTTTACGGCACACGCAGCCAGCCTAGGCAGGGCCAGGACACAACCTGGGATGCTGGCAGTCCTTGAGGAGACATGGCGACCCCAGGGGGACATGGAGAACCAGGTAGCCGTGTCCCTGGCTCATACTAGGAGCCAGAAGGGTTCTGGCCTCTCCCAGCTCCTCTCTGTGAGGCCACAGGACAGGAAGCAGGCTCAGGGTCCTGTGCCAGTCACATCTTGGTCAGGCGAAGGACGTTGAGGCGAACAGGAAGGAAGGTGGCACCAGCTGCATAGGCAATCTCCCGCAGGACGCCCTCCCACTTCCTCTCATCCTCGTTGAATCTGAGGGGAAGGGAAAGTGGGGGGGGGTGGGGGGGACACAAGGATGGGAGCTTCATCAGCTGAGACCAGCCAGGGACCTGCAAAGTGAGGGGGCTGGTGTCCTAGGCCACCGCCATGACACACACCCTAGGAAAAGACCTGAAACCCCTCCCAGGAAAGGCCACCTCCACGGTCCCCATATTCAAGGCCACTGTCTTCTGGGAGGACTTCCAGCCCCCAGCTGAGATCTCTCTTCCTGCAACTCAGATCTGCAAGAAGTCCCCTGACACGAACCCCTTAGTCCCCACCCCAGGAAGGAGTGTGTGGAAAAAATAACTCTCAGAGCCTGGAGCCAGCCACCTCCCACTCCTACCCTCACTATTCTAGACAAAGCACCCCAGGAAGTGGGTAGAACAGACTCTGGTCTGAGGATTGTCTCCTGCCTGTGACCTGCTGGTGCTCTGCAGTGGCAGGCCACCATGTCACTGTCTCATGGGCTGGTGAGAAGCAGGGGTGAGGGAGGTATGCTTGGTGACCTTGCCTTGGGACTACTCAGGTTCACCCCTCAGGTCCTCACCTCCATATGTCGTTGAGCTCCGTGGGGACCAGCTCCCCAGACTCCGTCTCCAGAGTGGCAAACCCACCCAGGGCGTAGAGAGTGCCAGCCAGGCTGACCAGGCTGAGGGAGCTACGCTCCTGCGGGAAGGCCTCGAAGGAAGACCACCTGGGAATAGGGGAAAGGGGAGTGACGCAGCAAGCCGGGCCACTGTTCCCACTGCCCAGTGTCCATCACCCTTGCGAGTCCTAATACTAGGTTGCACCCTTACCTGGGCAATCTCTGGCTTACTCACCTTCCCCATCCACACTTCCTGTTTACTCACCTTCCCCATCCACACTTCCTGTTTATTCATCTTCCCCATCCACACTTCCTGTTTACTCACTTTCACCCAGCCAAACTTCCTGTTTACTCACCTTTTCCTTCCACACTTCCTGTTTACTCACTTTCACCCAGCCAAACTTCCTGTTTACTCACTTTCACCCATCCACACTTCCTGTTTACTCACTTTCACCCATCCACACTTCCTGTTTACTCACTTTCACCCATCCACACTTCCTGTTTACCTCACCTTCCCCATCCACACTTCCTGTTTACTCACCTTCCCCAGCCACACTTCCTGTTTACTCACCTTCCCCAGCCACACTTCCTGTTTACTCACTTTCACCCATCCACACTTCCTGTTTACTCGCTTTCACCCATCTACACAGCTCTGCTCCCCCTTTCCCGTTAACTTCTGGTTCCCTCCCCATCTTCCTGCCCCTCCACCTCCCCTTCGCCATCACCTCGCCATTCCATCCGACCTGCTGCACAGTGAAGCACCTGGGAAATGAACCGAGTCCCCAGTGCTGCTGGACTCAGGCTGCGGTGACCACTGGTGGCCCTGTCCTTACCGTACCCCTTCCCTCTCCTCCTGGACGTCCTGATGGCTCTCCTGGTGTCTTACTCCCTGGCTGTCTGCTGTGGGGAGCTACTCCTCCATACCTCATTTCCTGAATGGAGCCTAACTCCAAAGCTCCCTCAGACTTGCTCAAAAGCATCCATTTCATCTTTAGCCCCACCCACCGCTAATCCCAGCCCCACCCACTGATAATCCCAGCCCCACCCACTGATAATCCCAGCCCCACCCACCGCTAATCCCAGCCCCACCCACTGATAATCCCAGCCCCACCCACCGCTAAATCCAGCCCCGCCCACTGATAATCCCAGCCCCACCCACCGCTAATCCCAGCCCCACCCACTGATAATCCTAGCCCCACCCACCACTAATCCCAGCCCCTGCCCAACATTAGTCCCAAAGAATGTCAGTTGGAAATGCAGGTCCTCTGTCCCTCCCCGTTCCTAGGAAGCCACCCCAGCGGGTCTCCTCGGCCCTTCCTAATACATCTCCACCTTCAGAACTCTGTAGCCTCTTGTCACAGCTGCAGCCAGACCCCTCTGTCTCTGAGAAATTCTTGAATCTTCTGTCCTGTGACAGCCAGTGAGTAAGGTGTGGCGTTTAAACCCCGAAGGGACATGTCGCTGGCCTTAACCCGTCACCTCTCCCGTCCCAGTGCCTCCCCACACCCCTCCCCCGCTGACCTCCATCCTGAGCATGGCTTTTCCTCTGGGGAGCCCCACCTTTTGCTGTTGGGCACCGCTAACCTCCATGTTTCCTGGATGGGTCCAGCTGGCTTCTCTTTCCTGAACTCCTAATTCACTGCCAACATGCGAGCCAGTCCTCTGCCTGGCAGTGGTCTCCGGAGGAGGAACCTGTCACCCCCAGACCCCACCGTGGGAGCTCTTCCTCAGAGGAGAGGGAACACTACTTCCATGCCGAGGTCCCAAACCAACATGGCGACCTGAGCCTAGGACCCTCCGCGGGGGTAAACAGGGCTGACACAGGTGCGCAGCCGCAGAGGAGGGAGGGGCGGGGCGAAGGGGCCTACTTGTTGTCTGCGATGCTGTACACCTCTGCGGAGCTGGTCAGCCCTGTGTCTGTCACCCCTGCGGCCACGAAGATACGGCCGTCGTGGACGGTGGCCCCAAAGAGAGAGCGGGCGGTCTGCATGGGTGCCAGCTCCTTCCACTCAAACTTCTTAGGGTCGTAGACGCTCATCTTGCTCAGACATTTCCTGTGGGGTGGGCAGGGTGAGTGGAGAGAGAGAGGCGAGGACAACTGCCAGCAGCCCCCCCCCACCTCTCCACCAGCCTGAACCTCACCTGTCCTTGCCTTTGCCACCGATGACGTAGACGAGGTCCATGTGGGAAAGCACCGCGTGGCCGTACACTGCATAGGGCAGCGGGTCTGACTCCCCCCATTTGAATGATCTGGGGGGTGGGAGGGGGAGGGACAGGGGTGGCTGGACGAAGCGTCAAGTCTGGCTCTGTGCACTCGCAACCACAGCACACGTCCAGATGGCATTCCGTACATTCCTGGAATATCCCCCCCCTCACCCCGGATCTCTTGGGCCTTTGCACCTGCTCCCTCTGCTCAAGGATTTCTTTCCAGGTCTTCACCCGATGGGTGTGTCCCTGTGCGGGCCTTCTGGCTGCTGCTGTGATCCTAGCCCCACCCCAGGGCCCTGAACCCAGACCACCCTGTCCCCAAAGGAGGCCCCACCCCACCCACTCACTGCCTGTCGTAGCACAGGACTGAGTCCAGGCTGTCCTCGCTGTCCTTGAGTTCACGGCCGCCGACCACATAAATGGCATTGAGAGCCTCCCCCAGGCCGAAGAGGCAGCGAGGTGAGGGGAGCGGTGGCATCCCTAGCCACTCAGAGTCCAAGTGGTCAAACTGTGGGCAGGCAGTGTCCTCCGTTAAGCCTCCATCAGCACCCTCCTGTGCTTACCCTCCCGCTGTAGCTCAGCCCAGTCCTGCAGAGAGCTCCCCCCTCTGAGAGGGAGGACCCCCTGTGGCCTTGGCTCTTCGGTGACCCTCTGCTGCAGGCTTCTCACCCCTTAGACTCTACAGTTTTCTGTCATGCCCTCAGTATCTGTCTAGCCCCGTGCTCGCAGGCACAAGGGTCCCACTTGGAGAGTTTTCTGGGGTCTGAACTGTGTGGGTGGACAGCTGGTATTATTCAACGAGTGAGTGGCCCAGAGAGAAGAAACTTCTTACCTTAGCCTGCCTGGGGGAGCTGCCCCTCACCTACTGCTACTTCGAGTCCTGTGGACGTAACCTTGGCACCCAGCTGCCCATCGGCCTGGGCCTGTACCTGTACTGGCTCACCTGGCTCTGCTCTGTCACATGATCACCAGTCCAGTTGAAAAGAGCGCTGACCCCACCCCCTTCACACCTCCAGACTTCACCCAGCTCGCAAGGCTCAAAACCACAGGGCCAGGCTATGTAGGTTTTCCCGGCCTTCCCCTCTCCCAGCCTCTCCTGAGCTCCAGCTCCCTCCCCTGACAGTGAAAGGAGAAGGCAAGGTGCTCTCTGTGTGATAGTGTGTGTTCCCACCCCTGCCGCTCCTGTGCAGAGCCAGGACCTCCAGCTCCCCAGATTGCTGCTGCCCTAAGGACCTCAAACACAGACTCCTGATTTACATCTCTCACCAAGCAAGTGGCTGTCAATCAATGGTCCTCGAGCCAATGACAGCCGCCAAGTAGACACAGGCCCCTCCCAGGTCCCCAGGTTGCCTCCTAGTACCCAGAACCCAGCACTAGTCCCTCCCTCCCGCGGCTGGTCCGGCACCTGCAGGAAGTAAGAACTCATTGGCTCCTCCTTGTTGTCCTCATTGTAGAAGAGGCCACCAGCCACGAAGACCTGGTTCTCCTTGGTCACCAGGCTGACGTGGTTCTTGGGGATCTGGGTGGACAGGGATGCGCAATAGCACTCGTTGGTGGCTGGGTCGTAGGCCACCGCCCCCTCCTCACTGATCATGAAGATAAGGTCCTGCAGGAACATGCCGAAGCGCAGGGTGTCGTTAAGGATCCCCGGCAGCACTCGTTCCTCGTCGTCCTCAGCCTTTGCGTCTGCTGTGCCTTGGTTGGCCTCCTTGGCCCTACCCGTCTCCTCGCCTTTCTCCTTCTTCTTCTTGCGCAGCGTAGTGAGGCGGCCCTCGTGTGCGTCCTTCACCATCTGCACCTTGCGCAAGAGCTCGGGCTGGGAGCGCACGAGTGGGTGACGCTCTACGCGGCTCTCCAGGAAGGCGCGAGGCAGCAGGCGGCAGCGAATGCTCTCGAAGACCGTGGGCAGAACGCGCTGGCGCTCGGCCTTTGCCTCGGCATCGCCGCTGCCGGCCCAGCGCATCACCGCCTCGAACACCGCCTCCTCTTTCTCCACGTTGAGGCCGTCGCTGGAGATGATGGCGATCAGCTCATCGGCCGAAAGTCCTAAGAAGTCGCTGTCGCGCGCCACCAGCGGGAAGCGCGCGCAGATGAAGTCGCGCGCAGCCACTGCCAGACGCGCGCAGTCCAGCAGAAGGCCCAGGCGGAAGACAGCCAGGCAATTGGCCAAGCACAGGCGCTTCTGCAGGAACGACACGCAGATGGTGAAGATGGACGGGATCTGGAATCGGTGTGCTGCGGCGAACAGGTCCTGCACGCTTGCCTCGTCCAGCGCGATCTCCGATGTGTACAGGTAGTGCAGCACCTGAGACACTACATCGGGTGACACCTCCTCCAGACACAGCTCTCCCGCGCCATCTGGCTCGGCTAGGAAGCGCGCGCGGAAGTAGGGGCTGCAGGCCGCCAGCACTAGGCGGTGGCAAGGGAACTCGCGCTCGCCCACACGCACCACGCAGTCCAGGAACTTGCCGTGGTCCAGCATGTCCTTGAGGCCGTCCTGCAGGAGCGTCTGCTGGTACAAACGCTGCTCCTCCGCCTGCTCCAAGCCCAGCGTCATGGTGAGGCTCCCTTAGAACTCAGCAAGCCTGTGTGTCAAGGTGTCTGCACACTTCTGCTGTCCTGTGGGGCTGCGCACTGACTGTGCAGCTGTCTGCGCTGGGCTATATATAGGGGATGCCCAGACCCTGTAAGAGGAGCCGCCTGGCCTCCTGCACATGACGCACAGGGGACAGCTGGGCAGAGGCCCTCTCTCTGAGCAGCCTTGACTCAGCGCTGGGGGCTCCTGGGGGGGGGGGCAAGGGCCTTTCGAGAATGTTAAGGTCTTTTGGCCCTACTTGCCACGGGAACCCAGGGGAGCCTTGCTTCTGGGTTTCTGCTGCCCTGTGAAGGGAACTCGGGACTCTGGCCCCAGGCGGAAGTTCACAGAGTGAGAAGCCCCTCTTCCGGGACTCCCCTTTCTTCCCCCTTCCAGGCTTGAGTGCCCACAGCTTTCCTCAGGGTTCGTATATCATGTGATCACTCCTGGTTACAGTATGTTTGGGTTTCCTTCCCTTTCCATAAACAAACCTCAGTTTCCCCTTCCATTCAATGAGGGAGAATCTAAGCCCTGCTTAGGGAAAGAGACCCTGGAGTAACATGTCCCAGGGGCCACTCAGGGGGCATCAAGCCTGCTAGAAAATTAATTCCCTAGGATTCCAGGATTTTGGGGGTGTTTAGACCTTCAAATTTTTAATATTCTGGTGACATTCTGAACTGTAGTGTTCACACAGTGGCACTTCCCAGAGTCTGGTAGGTTCTTGGGGACTTAGTACATCTGTCTGTCCCATTGTCCTTGGTCCTTCAGCTTATCATGTTCCTGCCCGGCCTTGGGGGTGGGGGTGGGGCCTTCAGCTGTCGTGGTTTGAGGGGTGGACACTGAGGATAACCAGCCTCAGTGCCCACCTTGCTCTGGACTCCTGTCCGCTCCTACCCCCACCCCCACCCCACACATCAGTTTCAGCCTCCAAGATTAATGCATTCTCCAAGTGCCAATGGCTGCCGCTGTGGGTTAAATTTAGCCCTGGGACACTGGCAGGAGCTCCCCCCCAACAGTGCCTGAGTCACTTGTTTATAACCTTGGGCTTGTGGGGGATAGGAGAAAAGACCTGGGGGAGGGCGGGGGAGGACTGAGTCACGTCCCCTTTTGTGATTCCAGAAACGTCACTGTGTATTCCTCATGAGTAGTGGCCATCACTAAGTCCTCTAGGCTCCAGAGGTGGGCGCCCACCTTTCTGCAACCTCAAGGGCTAGCATGGGGCAGATTGGGGACGGGGAGTTCCCATCCCAGATCTGGACACTGGAGCATTTCTAGAAAACATTACCAGTGATGTGCTGGGTCTCACAACTGCTACATGCGTGAGCCGAGAGCAGACGTGACGTCCTCTGAGTACTTGGGGACCCTTCCCCAAGCAAACAAAAATGTTTTTGATCACAGCATCACTTTGCAAGGATCTGAATAGAAGACACTGACTAAAACTAGTCTATAACCAGCAGATGACCTAAAGCCATATTTTGGGTGTATGACACGGATTCTAAGGAGCTCACTACCAGGCTTCCCAGAAGAATGTTTGAATATGGCTCCATCATCCATCCAGAGCCTGCTGAGCCTGTAGCTAACAGAGTTTAGCAATGGTTGAGTCAGCCACTATTACTGCCCTTGTGGAGCTTAGTTCTGTTGGAGTGGTCATCATGGAAGGACAGCACAGAAAAGTACTTCTGTGGTACAGCAGGTGATCGTCAGTGCTACACACACAGGTGATGCACAGCAGGTGATCTCCAGTGCTACACACACAGGTGACACACAGCAGGTGATCTCCAGTGCTACAGACACAGGTGATGTACAGCAGGCAATCTCCAGTGCCACAGACACAGGTGACGCACAGCAGGTGATCTCCAGTGCTACACACACAGGTGACACACAGCAGGTGATCTCCAGTGCTACAGACACAGGTGATGCACAGCAGGTGATCCCCAGTGCCACAGACACAGGTGACACACAGCAGGTGATCTCCAGTGCTACACACACAGGTGATACACAGCAGGTGATCCCCAGTGCCACAGACACAGGTGACACACAGCAGGTGATCTCCAGTGCCACAGACACAGGTGATGCACAGCAGGTGATCTCCAGTGCTACAGACACAGGTGATGCACAGCAGGTGATCCCCAGTGCCACAGACACAGGTGACACACAGCAGGTGATCTCCAGTGCTACAGACACAGGTGATGCACAGCAGGTGATCACCAGTGCCAAAGAGACAGGTGAAGCAGGCGACGTGATGGGTGGACACATCTAAACAGTAACGTTGGTCCATGACTGCCTCCAGTAGGAGAAGATGACCCAGGCCTGCTGGTTCCTGTCCCTGCCTAGCAACATATGTATAGGAAGACTCATTCCTGATACACACTGAGCCCACATGCCTCCATGAATCCATGCAGGGACCACACAGGGTGGTAAGGCAGGACCTCCAATTGCAGGCATCCTAGGGAGGTAGTGACCTGCATACTGGGCTCTGCTCACCGAGATTGGCCTACGGGGTCCTGTGTGCTCGGGCAACACTGGTGGGAGTAGGATTGGAAGGGCCTGCACAGCCTCTGATAACTCACTGTTCTTTAAACTTGAATTCACAAACACAGACCAGGGCCAAACTGGAGTGAGCTGAGAGCAGGGGACTTGTCCTGGAACTGGGGAAAAATAATTTAAGAAAGATCATGTGCACTAAACTTAAACAGTCTGACCACCTATTACAATAAAAGGCCAGAGAGAGAGAGAGAGAGAGAGAGAGAGAGAGAGAGAGAGAGAGAGAGACAAAGAGAGAGAGAGAGAAAGAGACAGAGACAGAGAGACAGACACAGACACAGAGCATGAGACCAAGAATCAAGTGCATCACAACAAGCATCAATTGGTGCCAACACCCAGAGGAATATTAAACGCTAGTGTTATTTGGAAAGGATTTGAAAGCAGTAATCACAAAATGTTTCGATCAATTAAAAACCATTTTAAGTTTCTCAAAGCAGAAAAATCTCACCAAAGAAACAGAAGCCATACAGAAGAACCAAGTTGCAATTACAGAGCTGAAAAAATACACTAACAAAGAAAGAAGCTTCTTCAGTGGCCTTGATAAAGTAAACGAACAGCCAGGGAACGGTGGCGCACGCCTTTAACCCCAGCACTCGGGAGGCAGAGGCAGGCGGATCTCTGAATTTGAGGCCAGCCTGGTCTACAGAGTGAGTCCAGGACAGCCAAGGCTACACAGAGAGACCCTGTCTCCAACAGAGTGGGAGGATAAATTGCTGCAAGAATAGGCCTGGAGCCTCCCCGTCCAGAAGGCAGTGACGCTATGGCGAACATGCACCGTAATCAAGAGGGTCCTGGGCCCATGGAGCACAACCATCGCCAACAGCTGCACTGTGTCCTACCCCAGAGAGAGAGCGAGCAGGGGAGGAAGCTAAGCAACAAAGGCTGAAAATCCCCAAAACTAGTTAAGACAAACCAGGGGAGGCAAGATGGCTCAGTGAGCAAAGGTGTCTGAAGACCAGGGTTTTATCCCTGCACAGACACCTGGGTCCCTCACGCATAGAGTGGACACACACACACACACACACACACACACACACCAAATAAATGACTTCATTTGTATGAGGCTCCTAGAGTGACACTTTTCAGACAGAGTGAGTGGACAGCTGATGGGCAGGCTCTGAAGAGGATGCCTGGAGCGTGGGTGGCAGTGAGGGTGCACACAGTGTGGGTGACTTTGACGACACCTATCTGTACCTTTGTCAGTGGTTAAAATTCAAAAGGTGGGGCCTGCAGAGATGACTCAGTGGGAAAAAAAATCACCTGCCATGCAAGACTCATGACCTGTGTTCAGATCCATGTAAAAACCAGATGCACATGTAGTGTGTGTGCAGATGCAGTGTGTAAATATCTGTAATCCGTGTGCCTCCCAGGAGATGGGAGGTGGAGACAGAAGGACCTCCAGAAGCCAAGGGGCAGCTAGCCTGGCACCTGCATAAAAAACAAAACCAAACAAACAAACAAACAAAAAACAATATCCTGTCCCAAACAAAGTGGAGACTGAAGACTAACACCAAGGCTGTGCTGTGCCCTTCTGAGGGACACTGTGACAGGCATCCACCACCACACACAAAATTACAACTCATATGTGCGTCTTATCATCACTAAACATATTTACACATTGTGGGGCACTTGGATTGTGCCAACAGGGAAACTGGCACAGAGCTAGCTCAGTCTTGAGACCCGCAGGAGTAGGGATGGCTCCCTCCCTGTTCTGTGCCTGCATGCCTCCAGCCATGCAGTCCTGCGACCCCACCCCCACCCCAGTTCTCAAGGTGGTCAGGTAGCCTGGCTCCTGGAATTCTTCTCCATGCAAATGGAGCATCCCCAGCACCTCAGCCCAAGCGAGTCATGTACAGTCGCCCCGAAAGCCTCTACCAACTTCCCCAAGGCTTACGCAGCCCTCATTCCTCCCACCACAGAGAGCTGCTGTACAGCTGGGAGAGCTGTGATGCTAACAGTGCTGTAACACTCCAAGGGCTTTTTTGGAGGTTTTCTCTCTCCAGGGCCTCACCACTGGGCTGGGATCCTCGAACCCACCCACTTGGCTAAGCTCTGTTCCTTCCTGTCCAGTGCCTGCAGGTTCTGGTGCCTGGAGGCTCACTCTGAAGGGAAGAAGCAGACCCCCGGCTCCTGACCTACATGTGCTTACAGGGGAGAAGCCCAGAGGGTGCGCTTTGGCAGCCCTGAGACTAGATTTGACTCCCGGAGAATAAAATAAACAAGTGTGGCTTAGTAATGTAGCCGTGGGCTGGACACGTTTTGGGGGATGCAGGAGAGTGTCTTTTGTATGTTGGATCAGGGAGTGAGTCCTCAGCTCTAAGAACATAAAAGGGAGAGTGTGAACAACTAGACCTCACTTGCAAACTTTTGTCCTATACAAGCCTGTGTCAAAGTGTGTGGGGATCTCCAGAGCAGGAGAAAGCACGTATAAACACACTGTAGACTCTGTAGAAGACCGAGCAGCAGTCACTCCTCCCTCGGACAGGGCTGAGTTTGCTTCGGGTGGAGTCCTGGTGGTTGGAAGACTTAGCTGTGTTCAGTCCTTGTGTGCAGCCACTCTCTGACTTGGATAGATGGGTCCTGCCATTTTCAACTAACAGTCCCTGTCCTGACACCTGTCCATGTCCCAGGGCAGAGGGGGCATGGTGAAGGATTTACAGTGCAAGTGGCTTGGCCTTGGACAGACCTGGGATGTAATTCCTGTGTCAGTCAGTGTTTATTTATGCAAGTGGCTTCAGTTCTGTGTTTCTGTTTCCTTATGCAGGCGGGGCAGCTACAGGGAACTTTGGTCTTTCCCAGAAGCCCCAGCGGGGAGTGGAAAATGAGGTGTAGCCACAGGGCGTCAAAAGCCTCACCTCCAGCTAGGCAAGGGTGTGGAAATGGAGTTCAAGGTGGGGTGGTGCTCAACTGCACCTGGGCTCCCCACTCCCCAAAGGCCCCAAAGACCACCATCTATGGAGAGATAGCAGGTTTCTCCTTCCTCCACCGCCTTTTTATCATGTCCCTTCCCCATATTTTATATTACACACACACACACACACACACACACACACACACACGCACGGAAAGTAGGTGTATTAGGGGAGGGTGTTTGCCTAGTGTGCACAAGACCTTGAGTTGGATTCCCAGTGCCTTGGGGGCCACAGAAGCAGGATGAGCAGCTCAGAGTCATATTCAGCTGCAGAGGATGAGTGTGCGTGTTCTCACACATGTGGGCGTGTTCCCACACATGTGCACATATATGAATTTGGGAGATGACTCAGTGGTCATATTCAGCTACATAGGGTGTGTGTGTGCCCGTTCCCAGTTCCTACACACGTAAGCATACATGAATTAGTTTGAGAGATGAGTCAGTGGGCACATATGAAGCTAAGCACGGTACACAAATCTGACATCCCAGTAGCTCTGTGGGAAGATGGGAGATTGTGGTGTAAGAACACACAAAGGCTCAGAGGCCAGGAAACCAAGAAATCCTGCCTCAACCCCCAAAACGTAAGAATTGACACTGGAGGCCGCCCTCTGACCTCTACGTTGGCTCTCACACACATGAATGCACATGCAGGCGCGCGCGCGCGCGCGCACACACACACATATACACTCTCACACACACACACACACACACACACACACACACGATATTCATTTTGAGACAAGGTCTATGTTGTAGACTGGCCTCAAACTTTCTGGGCTCAATCAATCCTCCTGCCTCAACTCTCAGCCACCTGGGATTTCAGGTGTCCCACTGCCCTCAGACCAGTAGACTGCCTGGCAGCTTGGCCTGAGGAAACCCAAGACCAAGGTGCTTTTGTGTCCATAAGAGATTCTAGAAACATGCTGCTGAACTGGGGGGTGGCTTATCACTGCCGTGGGACCCAACTTTACCCGTGTGACCAAACACAGCTAAAAAGCCACATCATAGCACGGAGAGGATGCAAAAGTACCGCTAAGCTGCAGTGTAGGTGTCACTCTGGTTGCTACTACTTACCAGGCCTTAGAACCAAGCACTCATAGACTGGGCACATGGCCTTCCCAGCCAGGCTTGGGGCAAGAGGTGAGACAGAGGGACCTGGGCTAACTGAAGTGCCCAGACATGCCACGGCCTAGCTAGCCCAGGGCCCTGTGTGAAAGTAGCGCCAGGCTGAAGGACAGAGTACAGAGGCGAGAGAAAGGAACACAACACGACCCTCCCAAGAAGTCCCCTTGTGTCCCAGCCTCGTGTGTCTTCCCTTAGGCTTGAGCCTGGGTGTCAGTTCCACAGGGCAGGCTGGCCTGGAACTCACTATGTGACCAAGAGTGGCTTTGAACTCTTAACCTTCCTGCGTCTGCTTCCTGCGTGCAGGTGTCACGGCCATGATCCCGCTCACCCAAGCTTTCAAGGATGTGAGCACAGCCTGTTTCTTCTGAAGCAGGAGACTGCAGCAGCCCTACCCACGGCTTCCCACACCAGGCCTCCAGGTCTGCCTGAGGCGTTGCGCACCTGTGGGTGACAGGTCACAGTTGTAGAGATCTTCCACCCATGTCCTCCCCGCGGCCCAGAATTCCACCAAGCACAGCACCAGCAGCAGGAAGTATACGTGAGGACTCTGACTCTCAACAGCTTCTGGGGTCCCAAAGTGCCAGACAGGGCTGAGTAGGTGGAAGAGAAGAGCGGGCCCTGCTGTCCAGGCTCCTGTGACCAAGGCCCTAGACTCTCATGGGCTCCACCATGGGGGTGACCGACTCAGCAGACCCCAGTACTTTCAGGCCCTTCTGTGTCTGACCCCAAACCCAGACCCAACACGGGGGCCATGTTGTCCCAACCTTGAAGGACAAAGATGGGCCCCATGGAAGGCCTAAGTGCCCGTAGGACTTGTGCGCTGGGATGCTACGACACCTGCACGTAGTAAAGAAGAGGCTGGGTCAGGGGCCAGGAGCGGAACTGAGTTTATTCCTGTCACCCAACGTGCTCAGATGCCTACTGTCCCCACTGTGGGACCATGGGAGTGTCGTACACAACCCCTGTGAAGGGATGCACAAGTGGTCATCCCTGGGTTCTGGGCCCTCTGTGCCTTCATAGGAACTCCCCACCAACTGCCCCAAGACCAGAGCAGCCTGCATTGTCTCAGAAGAGACAGGCCCAGGCCCAGCTGGGCAAGAGACCCCAGCAAGTCTCTCAGGAGGTGGTGGTCCCAAGGTTACCGTCTCTTGGGCCGGGCAAGTAGCCACTATGTTCCGGTTCCCTCACGTCAACATTCATGGACTTGACTGTCTCTTTAAAAATAAAGTGTAAAAGCTGTTGAGAGAAGAACCCCAATTCTGCCTCATGGAGGGGCTTATTGCATCGGGTAGCGGGCAGAGTGTTGAGTGTAGCACCAGGCACGCAGGAGCCTCAGAGAGACGGGGCTGTACCCACCTTCCACACAGCAACCATCCCAGCCAGTGCCCAGGAACCAGGTCTGGCCACTGGGGGAGGGTGTGCTAAAGTGTAATTAATCTGCTCTTCAGATTGCTGCTTATTAATGAATGGCCAGATAGCCCAGGGTCCCTGGTCCCATGAAGGCCACCAGGACCAGCCAGTGATGAGTTGGTGACCCCTTGCAGTGGGTTGTTTTTTGGGGTGGGGGGGTGGGGGGGGTAATGTAAGCCAGCTGTGTAGAGCTGCCAGGCAAGAGTTCCCTGAGGACATCATGGGAGCCCAGAGATTAAAGGTGCCAGTGGACGAAGAGCTACAGTGAAGGAACTGGAAGCCCAACCTTGGGCAGCAGCTCAGGAGTCGGCAGCCAACTGGAAAACCTTGCCTTCTCAACAGGGCCCCCACCTGTCTCTTCAGTGGCCACAGGAGACCTGAGGGCATGTTTCTAAGCCTGACTCTTCAGGCTGGGAAGAGGCGCCCACACAGGCAAACTGCTCGCTCAACCCCTCCCCGCCCAGAGGACAGCCGAGTCAGCCGGGAACCTTGGGCCTGCCCACACCTGTACAGAATAAAGTGCTTCATTTATTGATGATTAAAATGTCCCCAGCCCTCTGTCCCAGCTCCATGGGCATCTGACGTCCAGCACTCTCTGCCAGTCCCCTGGGGCACATGCCGGGGAGGGGGAGGGGGGGGAATAAGGTGCAGAGTGTAACAAACAGAAGCTAATAAACAGTGAGGGATCAGAACCAGGAAACGTAGCTTATGGAAACCTCTTCCCGTTTAAACCCAGGAATAAGGACATTAAATGACAACAGAAAGGGTCACCTGTTAGTGCCTGCCTCCCCAGGGCAAGCACTGGGCACCGGCTGAGCTCCCTGCTCCCATAGGGGCCTGAACACACTGGATTCTCTCCCTGGCAGGGCTGTGGAGCGGCACCCCAGACAGTGCAGAGTGCAAAAGGGACCAGGAGCCAGCAAGAGGCAGGTATTGGCCTGGCCCCAGGAGGGGCTGAGGCCTCATGTGGGCCTCTGGGGAGCAGACATAGACATGTGTATCTCCTGGTGAGAGGGGGGCAAGGGGAAGTCCAGCTAGGCAGGCTGGTAAGGGACAGGGGTGCCCTGTGCCCCACAGATAGCACCGTGAAACCCTGAACTACTCGCCTGAGGCCCCAGTGGGGCCCACCCCTGGAATCTTCTCCTCCTGCAGGACCCCTGGAAGAGCTGGGGCTGGCAAGTTGGGTGTTCTACCCCCTGGAGGTTTGGTCTCCAGCACCCAGATATAGTCTCTCCAGGGTTTGGGGCTGTTTGCCCACTGGGGATCCCTGAACCTGCCTGGTAGGGATGTATTAAGGAAACCCATGGAGACCAGCCCCCAATGGCTCTGCTCTGCACCATGCGGGTGGGGGGCGGTGTCTGCAGCCTTGACACCCCGCCCGCTGCTCCCCTACCCAGCCATACCTGGCATCCTGTCATGCCTTCCTGGGTCTACAACTCCTGCAACAGGGGGGAACCCAAATTCTCCCCAAACCCTCCCATCCTAGGGAGTAAGTTAGGGGTCACGGTAGCGGAGGATGGGCAGGTGAGGCTGGCCCAGGCCCTGCCTGCAGCCCAGAGGTCTCCCTGCCCTGCGTTTGCTACCTCTAGCATCCCTCACCTGGAGGGGCGCAGCCAACCGGGTCCCTCTCTGTTCCTTTACTCCCAGAGATCAGGAGTAAGATCTCCAAGGAGCTGCACCAGGACCCAGGGTATCGAGCTGCAGCCCAGCCCCCAGAGTGTATCTGCTGTCCTGGCTGCGGGGCAGGGGGGGGCCTGTCCTGGGGAGGGGGGAAGGTCAGTTAGTGTCCAGCCTGGGGGCTGCCGTGGGGAAGAGTGAGGCTGTGGGCTGCTGGTGCGCGGCAGGCAGGGCAGCAGGGTCGCTGGGCAGCGGGTGGCTGACGCGGAAGCACTTTTCTTTGTGTGCCTTCAGCATGTTGGAGAAACGGAAACGCTGGCCACACACGTCACACGGGTAGGGCTTCTCTCCCGTGTGTGTGCGCCGGTGCCTCTTCATGTTGGGGCGGCTGGTGAAGCTCTTGCCACAGATCTCACAGATATACGGCTTCTCCCCTGAAATTGGAGGGGGCAGCAGGGGTGTTCATGGCCCGGCCCTGGCACCCCACCCCACCCCACCACACCCCCTCCCAGCTCAGGGACAAGGAAGCCCAGGGGTAAACCGAGGCCCAGGTGGAGCGCACGTACCTGTGTGCGTCTTCATGTGCTCGTCAAAGTATTGCTTCATGTTGAAGTCCTTGCCGCACCACTGGCACATGAACTGCTTGTGGCCAATGTGGATGCTCATGTGCGACCTCAGCTGGTACTTGTACTGAAAGCGTTCGTTGCAGTTCTGTGGGGGGGGGGGGTTGGGGGGAGATGGAGAGCTACAGACACTGTCGTCCTTCGTGTGTGTGTCCACACTGATGGACACTGATGGACATACCCCGTGTGGAGGCCAGAGGCCAACCTCTGGTGTCTCCTCAGGTGCCTTCCACATTAGCTGTTTTTTGAGACAGGGCCTCTCAGTGGCCCGGACACTCTCTGCCCAGTCTCTGCTGACTAGCCAGCGAGCTCCCCGAGCCCACCCGTCTCCACCTCCCAAGCGCTGGGATGGCAGGTGTGTGCCGCTGATCGAGGCCTGCAGCTCCTCCTGACCTCCCTCCCCCCACCCCCCATCCCTGCGGGTGGAGGTGAGACCAAAGCAGAGCTCACCTCACAGCGGAAAGGCTTCTCTCCCGAGTGCTGCAGCGAGTGCACCTTGAGCGACATGCTGCGCTTGAAGGACTTCCCACAGGTCTCACAGGTGAAGGGCATGTCCTTGGTGTGGGCTGCGGGTGGGTGCCGGCCGTCACTTCTCCAGGGCACCTACCTGAACCCCCACCTGCAGACCTGCCTTCTGGCAGACCTGCACCCCACAGTCTCCTGGGGGGTGACACTGAACTCAATGGAACACAGCAGCAGGTGAAGGCTTCAGTCTTGGGTCCAGTGACACCAAAGGCCAATGAAAACAGCTGGAGACAGCCCTCCCAGCTTAAAAGCTGGTTACCCAGCATGCCCCTGGCCAACACTTAGACCCCAGAGTCCCAGTCCAGTCCAGGTTACACTACGCTGTGGAGCAAGGCAGGTACGTCTGCTGGGGACTGTCGGCCTGCCTCGGTTAACTCCTCCCTAGTGCTTGGAGCCCAGAATCCAGACACTAAGCCAGGCCCACCTAGAGGGTATGTGGCCTAGCATGAGTGGGGTGGCTAGCATACTTGGGGAGGCCTCCTTACTGTGTCCAGGTGTGGCCCCTGGAGAGCAGCCTGAAGCCCTGTGAGGGCCAAAGGTGAGAAAGCCTGAGAGGCCTGATTGCTGTCACACCGAGACAGGACCGTGTGACTCAGGAAACGCTGTTCTTTTCCTTGGATCCACAGCCTGGCCACCAGGGTCCCAGCTGGATTCCCACCTGCCAGCCTGCCCAGGCACGGCACCCCGGCGCACGGGGCAAGCTGCCCACCTGCGGGCTGCTTCCCGCTCCCTACCACCTGGACGCAGAGTCCTTTCTGACACGGCGAGGAGCCGGCCCATCCTCTGCCCACACCTGCACTGGCGGAGACTTACCAACCATGTGCTTGCGCACGTGTGCCATGGTGTAAAACTTCTTCTCACAGATCTCACAGGAGAACTTCTTCTCCGCGTAGCCGTGCACGATCTTGTTATGCTCGTGCAGGGACCAGAGCTTCTTGAAGGCTTTGCCACACGTCATGCACTAAAAGGGAACAGCCTCAGCTGTGACCTGGAGCTAGCCTTGGCCTCTCTAGGGCCTCAGTTTCCCCACCTGAAGTGTGCTGGTAAGAAGGCGGCTGGCTCTAATGCTCCCAGGCTGATCATTCTACACCTGCATGCAGGGATGCTGGGTGCCTCTCCCGGGATCTCCCCTCTAAGGCTTTCCCCAGGCAAGAGGCTGTGGCAGCTGTGCTGGTTGGTGGAGCAGCCTTTTGGTTCCTGTCAGTGTTGGCTGTACAGGCTGCAGAGGGTACCAGGGCCCCCCCCCCCAGGCAGTGGAAGGCGGGTGGACTGAGGGTGGTGCTCCTACATGCTTGTCTGTTTGTGCCACCTGAAGCCCCAGAGGCTGGGGTCTGGGGTCTGGGCAGGAAGTGGGAAGGGCTTCAGCCCCTCGGAGCGGCTCAAGGTGCAGCAGGAATAGCTGAGGGGCAGCAGGGGGCGGGGAGCAGGAAACAGGTGCACAGAATGGTGGGGAGGCAGGAAACAGGTGCACAGAATGGTGGGGAGGCAGGAAACAGGTGCACAGAATGGTGGGGAGGCAGGAAACAGGTGCACAGAATGGTGGGGAGGCAGGAAACAGGTGCACAGAATGGGGGGCAAGAAGCAGGTGCACAGAATGGGGGGGCAGGAAACAGGTGCACAGAATGGAGGGCAGGAAACAGGTGCACAGAATGGGGGGCAGGAAACAGGTGCACAGAATGGGGTGGGCAGCCCAGGGGCAGGAAACAGGTGCACAGAATGGAGGGCAGGAAACAGGTGCACAGAATGGGGGGCAGGAAACAGGTGCACAGAATGGGGGGCAGGAAACAGGTGCACAGAATGGGGGGGCAGCTCATCAGGTTACACCTTCACCACTGGCATCACAATTAGCAATTAGTACAGGCAATTAGCACCCGCCTACCTGTGGCCCAGGTTTCCCCCTCCCCCTTCCTGAGCCAGAAAAAGCACAAGCCTTTAGCCAGTGCGCTGTGTGTATGTGTGTGTGTGGGGGGGTGTATGTGGGGTATGTGACGTGGTGTGTGTGTGTGTACACATGCTGGGGTGTGCTCAGACAGATGCAGCCTGGCAAAAGCTTTTAGCCAGTATGTGTGTGTGTGTGTCTATATGTGTGTGTTTGTGTGTGTGTGTGGTGTGTGTGTGTGTGTGTGTGTGTGTAGTACACACATGCTGGGGTGTGCCCAGACAGATGCAGACTGGCAAAAGCTTTTAGCCAGTGTGTGTGTGTGTGTGTGTGTGTGTGTCTATGTGTGTGTGTTTGTGTGTGTGTGTGTGTGTGTGTGTGTGCGCGCGCGAGTGCACATGCTGGGGTGTGCTCAGACAAATGCAGACTGGCCCAAGGCCTGGCAGCCATCCCGGCATCCCCCCCCACCCCACCCCTGCCCCCTATACACAGCTCTTTCCAAATTTCTCATCCAGTCTTTTTTTCTCCAGACCCAGGGCAGCTGTTGCTTCCAGAGTTGACTTCCTCCCGACTGGCTATCTGCGGCTCTACACAGTGGGAAGTGAAGGGTGGGGCCCTCTCTAGGCCTTTCTCCTCTGTGCACTTTGGTGTAGTGTACAATCCATGAAACTCCACAGGCAGCTCTGCGGCCCTACGGAGCTGTTAAGACACATCCTTCCCAGTTCCTACTGTGCCCTGGCCTCAGGTATCTCTCCCACACACCCCTGCAGCCCCTTCGGTACGGGTGCTGCCACAAGCCTCTGCTCCCCGTCCCCCACCCCCACCCCCGTGCGCCACCCCCTCCTCTGACAGCAAGTCTGGCCCAGCCCTGGACACTGCCTGGGCAGCGTGGCTCACCTGGATGTTGCGCTCGCAGTCGGTCTGTCTGTGCAGCTGCAGCTCGCTCTCCAGCAGGAAGCGTTTCCCACACTGTCCACAGATCTGCATGCGGCTGTGGGTCACGTTCATGTGCTTCTCCAGGTACCAGCGGTTGTTGAAGACCCGGGGGCATTTCTGGCATGGATGCTGCTGTTTTTCCTCCAGTTTCACCTTGGCCCCCAGCCCATCAGCTGCCTGGGCTGCCGGAACAGCTCCAGAGGCCTTGGGTCTCTTCCCACCTCTACGCCCGGCCTCTTCTGGCTCTGGGGTGGCTCGGCGCCGGGTGTTCTGTCCCCGGGACCTCGTGGACATTCGGCTGTGCAGTGGAGGGTCCACCTGGCTGCCCTGACACCCAGCAGGAGCCGCAGGGTCCTGCCTGCTCTCCGCCTCCTCCTCAGAACTCTCAGCATCCTGCTCGCTGGGCTCCTCCTCCTCCTCCTCCTCTTGCTCACTGGGCCCTTCCTCCTCCTCTTCCTCCTCCTCTCCATGGCTGCCTCCTCCTTCTTCTTCCTCTTCTTCCTCCTCTTCCTCCTCCTCCGCTCCCTCTCCACTCCCTCCTCCTTCCTCCTCTTCCTCCTCCTCTTCCGAGTGTCGTCCCTGCATCCCATCCTCCTGGCCTAGTACCACAGTGGCACCTGGCTTGCCCTCAGGCCCAGTGGACACATGCAGTGTCTGGTTATTAAGATTCACCTCCACAATGATCTGTGACTGCTCCTGGCGCCCATAGGTGCCGGAGGCACCCAGTTCTGTCTCCAGCCCCTCTCCGCTTTCCAGCTTGCACAGGCTACTGGGGGCCTCAGCCTCCTCAGGTGCTCCTTCCTTCTCCTCCTTAAAGAGCGGCTGTGCCGGCCCGGGCGTGGCAGAGCTGACGTCCCCAGCTGTCCCCGCCCCATCCTCCACACGCACAGAGTAGGGGTCAGGGCCCTCCCGGGCATAGATCTTCGGCAGGCCTGGGGCGTCCGCCTCCTGTTTGATGTCACAGTAGTAGGGTGGTGGAGGCACCGGGGCACAGCTGGCAGCTGGCTGCGCCAGGGCCACAGGGCTCGAGGGCGACAGAGACCGGGCATCCAGCAGCTCCTGGCAGGAGGCCGCGATGTCGGCCATCTGCAGCAGCGAGGCCGCGCTGAGCACCTCCTGCACGTTGGCCGCGTTCACCAGCAGCTTGGACGTGTAGATAAAGTTTAGGATCTGCTGCAGGCCGCCAGGCGCCAGCGCCTCCAGAGACAGCTCGACCCTCTGCAGCTGCTTGTTCTGCGTGAAGAGCGAGTGGAAGAACTGGCTGTAGGCGGCCAGCACACCCTTGTGTGCGGGGAACACGCTGTGCTGGGGCACCAACACCAGGTCCACGTCACACAGGTCCGGCTGGAAGAGGCGCTGCTCGTTCAGGCGGCCCATCAAGCAGGTGAAGTGCAGGGCCACGTCCTCCACCAGCGAGAACTCTGCCGCCGGGGAGTCTGTAGTCTTCTCAACCAGCAACTGCGGGGCCAGGACACAGGAGAGGTGAGTGAGGGCCAGCCGCTGCCCGCACCTGCCCACAGCGTGGGAGGTGCCATCAGAGATGGTCTGCTCTAGTCGCCAAGGCAGGGGGTACCAGCTGCACGGCAGGGACAGGTGCTCCTAGGGCTACACTGTCCTGGGATCTGAGCCCAGGTGGCCACTCTGTGCATACCCTAGGGGTCACCCCGCTGTCCCTCAGTGTGTCCTGACCTTCCTGGGCTTGCCCAGCCGCGAACCCCTGGACAGCGGAAGACCCAGCTTCCGCGACAACACACAGCCTGTATCTGGGGGACCCTTCGCTTGGACAGTGACCAGTAAAGGCCTGTAGGGCCTACAGAAGGCAGCAGGCTAAAGACATCCAGGCCCCTCCAGCCACAGCAGCTTCTTGTACCCAGGAACCTTCTCAGTGGGGGGAATGGGCTGTTTTTTCTGTTCACTACACTCCCAAGAGGAGACCCCAGCCCAGACCCAGAAGCTCCAGGGTGGCCCTGTCCTGGAGACACAGCTCCTGGAGAGGCCCAGGGACCTTAGAGACCACTGGACCAGACTGTCAGGTCTTTTAGGCTCAGGCGGAGCCTGTAAAGGGCCCAGAACAGAGGCCTGATTACTCCTACCATGAGGCTGCGTGGTAGAGACAGGCCTGGGGCTCAGCATACACCGGCCAGTCCAGCCCCACAGGCCAGCTTTGGATGCTCCACAGGCTCTGCCTCCTGTGTCTGACTGATTTGCCCCAATGGGCCTTACAGGCCCAAGGATGCAGCTGTCCCCTGTCAGTCCATTCTCCTGTCAGCAGTGGTTAGTCTGGACAGAGGGGATGGCGTCTCAGCTCCCTCGTCAGCTCTCTTAGGGAGAAGCTGTTTGGGCTGCAGGCGAGCCCCAGGGAGCCTTCTAGCTACCTTTCCAATCAGTAGCGTTGGACATGTCCGCTCTTCACCCTCAGCCCCACCAACAGTGGCCATCACCTTCCTCACGTTTCCTCACCACCCAGGACACCTATCTTTGACTCGGTCTCGGACTGCCGGCCATCTAGCTGGGACGTGGCACGGAGCCCCGCCCATGCCTCGGCTCTAACTCACTGATTCACCCTCTGGGACCAAGTCCCGCAGCAGATGGAGAACCTGAGGCCCAGAGAGGCATTGCCGGGGACACTCCGAGTGGCCGGACAGCGAGGTGTGGGCGGAGGTGCCGGGTCTGTAGCTGCATCCTCCCCAGTCACTGCACCTGCGGGTGACTGAGGGGCTAGATGGTGACAGGGAAAGGCCCTTGTCCTTCCTTTACAGATCTCACCAGGCCCACCTGCTTGGGAAGGGTCACCTGAGCCTAGCAGGAACCCACGCATCCCTAAAGACACACCCAGCCTGCCCAGCCATGGACCCCAGACACTGCAGGGCCAATCCCACTCAATGCCCACCAGCTGTGCCGCCTCTGGCCAAATGCTTCAGGTCCCTGAAGCTAAGGAGGCCTCTCTCCACCTGGCTATGCCAGCTGCAACTGCAGCCTTTCCCTACAGGAGGCCACCTGCAGAGGCCACAAGCTTTGGACTCCTGAAGGCCATGGTGAAACCTGGGGGCAGTCAAGACACCCGGTTCTCCCTGGGCAGCGTGGGAGTGCCCAAGCCGAGCAGGGTTACAGGCTCACGGCTTCTGGATGCCTTCTTTGCAGAGGCCTGAGAAACAGGCTCAGAGACGGCAGGGGACCGGCCCAAGGTCACACAGGAGTTTCCACTCCAGCTGTGGGCGCCCCCCGCCTTTTGGCCCAAGCCGTCCCAATCTCCGGCAGAGCGGCTGCAGCGCCCACGTGGCCCAAGGCCCGGACGGGAATCCGACTCTCTCCTCCCCCGCCCTCCCGCACCCCCTATTACCAGCCCCGGGGCGGCGCCGTCCGGGCGCAGAGAAGCGCCCCCCTTCGCCCGTGCGCAGCAAGACCTCGGCCTTCCACGCCAGCACCCCCACCCCAGGAATTTCACCCCCTAGCCGCGCCACCACGCTGCACTCCCGGCCCGGGACACCCAGCAGATAGGACCCAGGGCCCCGGGGAAGGGGCCAGGTCGCCCCAGCCCCCGTACCGGGTCCCGCGGGGCCGTGCGCTCCGAAAGGCAGCGCTCGCAGGTGGGCGGATAAGCGGAAGGACAGGCAGGGCCCGGCGTACCATGGTGCCGCGGCGCTGGGAGCTCACAGGGCCCCGCAGGATCGCGCTGCCCCCGGCGGCCGGGCCCGGGCCGCTCCATGAAGCGCCGCGCTGGGGGCCGCCCCGGCGCAGGGCCCCGCGACCATGGCCCCGGGGGCGCGGCCGGGCGGGCGGGCGGAGGCGCAGGGCCGCGGCGAGTCCCGGCCGAGCAGCTGAGGCCCGGGAGCCTCGGGCGCGGCGGGCGGGGGGCGCGGGGCGCCGATTGGAGCCCGCGCGTCAGCTGGGGCCGCCGTCTGGACGCTTAAAGGGCCAGGCCGCCCCGCGTGCCGGCTAGGGGCGCGGACGCGCGTGGCGCGCGCGGTGCCGAGGCAGCTGCCCTGCAGAGAGCCTCGGGGGTCCCTGGGCCGACTCGGCTGCTGACGTGGGAGCGTTTGGGACCGCGGGACCCCACCCTCCCGAGCCCCTGTCTGCTGGGAAGTTCGCCCCGGAGTCGAACCGGGGTGTCCTCCTGCTGTTCTGCGGGGGCGGGGCCAGGCTAGGCGTGAGGTCGCTGAGCTGGGCGCGCTGGCCCCCGACCCACCTGCCCCCCTGAGGCTGGCGACGTAGAGGGCCGGTGCCGCGCACCCGAGTCGCCCTCACCGCCCGCCCCCTGTGGCCTCAGATGCTCCGACTTGGGGGTGAGTCTGGGATCCCCAGCTACTCCGGCCTTCCACGCGCTTTGCTCTGCGCCTCCGGGACCTACCTGATGGCCTCTGGCTGCGCAGGGTCTCCGAGCCACCGCCGCTGCGACAGAAGCCGTTCAGATGACCTGCCGGAATCAGCCGGCTGTGGGGCCAGAGGCCCAGTCCCGGCCGAATGGCCCTTCTGCAACTGCACAGCCTCCGCGCTGGGGAGATGCAGCCCGGCTTGCGGAATGCTGCTCTGGCACCGGCTCCGTGGGGGCAGGGGGCTGGCTGTGCTGGCAGGAGGCTGCGAAGGAACGCTGCCAGGCTGAGCAGCGGCAGGGCGGGACCACGGGCTACTACCGTGGTCTCTCCTGCTGGGCGCCCCGCACCCCTACCCAGCTGCGGCTGTTCAGCCTAGTCACTCTCCCAACACTGCTCCTGCCGGACCACTCCACTCCAACCACAACAGTCTCCTTGGGTGTACGCCTTCCTCCCTAGTGTGTGCAGAGGGCTGTGGCTACTCCTTGAGGCAGGCAGGTGTCATCAAATAGCTGAGGGTCTGTTACCTAAGAATGAAAGATCTTGCACGCGGACACTAGGCTGACTACCCCCACCCCAGGAGGGGAGCAGAGTCGTGTGGGGTGGAAAGCCTGCGCAGGACATGCCCCCTAGCTGGCACAGTGAGCTGGTACTCCGAATCTGCATGAAGTGGGGCTCTAGGCTAAAGCTGCAAGAACCTGCCAGTGCCCGGTGATGCCAACCACCCAGTTTCTCTTCTGACTCGGAGTGGATTGCTGCACCGGCCTGGGAGGTGGGAAGGGCAGGGCTGTCTACCCACTGGGTGGACAAGGACATGAGTCTCACAGGGAAAGACTTGTAGACAGAACTCTGTGCTGGGAGAAGCTGGGCAGAGTGGCCATGGCGCCTAAACACAGGAAGGATGCTGGGCCCTTCATGATGGCATTAGCCAAGGTAAAGGAGTGACACCCCCTGCCCCAAACTAACGTCCCTGCCCCTGTTTAGAGCCGGACCCGAGCTCTGACTGAAGGCTCCAAGGCACACTGGGCTTGTCACTGGCAGCAACTGCAAAGGCCAGAAGGGCCCTTGTGTTCATGGCTGCAGAATTGGGTGGTCAGGGGGTGGGGTGCAGCCAAGATTTCTGAGGGACAAGGAGAGATTAGAGAAGAGTTCCAGGCCACAGCCGCAGCTCCACTGGTGAGTGGGGAAGGGGCACACTTCCCTGCAGAGGCCAGGGTTGACTCCAGCCCAAACTTCACTTCTGAGAACAAGGAGACAGCCCCAAACTGCTTGAGGTCCCCGTGCTTGGCTGGGGAAGCTAAGCTCGCCCAGGTAACAGAAATACAAGTTATGTAGTACGTGAGGCAGTGCAGGCTGGAGGGAGGAGGGTGACGGTGGACTGTACAAACATGGGGCCCCCTCCATCTGCCTGAGCTCTGGCTGCTGAGCCCAGCACTAATGGGCTACAGCTGCACAAGGGTGGGAGCCTAATGCAAACCAGCAGTTCCCTGTCCCACACCGACTCCAGGGCCTTAGCAGCAGAGCTCCCTGGAGCTTCTACGCGGCTTCCAGAGACCCTAGTCCTCCACAACCTTGGGAGGCTCCATTTCTTGCAGAAGCCTGCCCACCCACAGTTCCTCAGTGAAGTTACCAGCAGGAGTGGCAGCAGTTGTGTCAAGGGCTGTACCTCACAGGTGCTCAGGGTCCTGAGGGACAGCCTAGACGTCTGTCCTGTGGCCCTAAGTGCTTCCTGGACACAGCCTTCAGGGAGGCCGACTTCTCCCTAGACTAGTGCAGAAAGGTTGGACCCATTATTTATACCTGCTCACCAGGTCACAGGCATCCTTTGGGATTATCGGCTGGGAGACGACAGTTCTCAGAATCGGCATGTGGGCAGCAGCGATCAAGGGTCAGACAGGATTCATCACACACAGTTCTGACCCTGTCAGTATCCACTTTCTGCCTTGGTGTCTCCAAGTTGCTCTGCCTTGGGCTATGGAGCTGGGTCTTCCTGCTTGTATGGGGTGTGTTGTTGAGGAAGACACCACCTGGGCTATTCCAAGCCACAGCGAGGAAGCAGCTACGGCAAAAGAGGCCCAGGCCTCAGAAGAATGCAGCCTGTGTTGTGTTGATCCCAGGGTGCCAAGCCCCCTTCACACCTCCAGGTTCCAGTAACTTCTCTCACCTAAACCGTGGTGACCTGCCTATCCCAACTTTTATGTCTGCACTACTTGCATGAAGAGGCCAGGAATTGAGTCCCCTGGAGTTGGACAGGTGACCATGAGCTGCCATGTAGATTTTGGGAAGTCACACCATGCCCAAGTGCTTCATCTTAGCAAGGGGGCTCTTACCAGACACAAAGTTCTGTGAACTGTAAAAAAAAAAAAAAAAAAAAAAAAGTCTCCAAACTCTTGTGTGTAAAAAGACCACAAGGAGCCGGGTGTTGTGGTGCTCACCTTAATCTCACCACTCGGGAGGCAGATCGCTGTGAATACAAAGCAAGTCCAGGACAGCCAAGGCTACATGGAGAAACCCTCTCTCCAAAAACAAAACAAAACAAACAAAAAACAACAACAACAAAAAACCCAAACAACAAACAAACAAACAAAAAACAAGGGACTTCCCGGTTATCCTCCCTTCTCTTTTGAGGGTGTGGAAACAGGGTCTCATGTAGCCCAGATTGGCCTTCCCTGGATCCTCCCAAATGCTGGGATTATAGGCTTGTGAGGCCAAACCCAGCTAATTTCCTTCCTGTCTGTCTGTCTGTCTGTCTGTCAATCACTAGTCTTACTGTTGAGCCCTGGATGGCCTTCAACTACAAGTTACCTGCCTCTAAGTGTGGGCATTAAAGGTGTGTACTACCACACTTGGCATGTTTTTTAAATTTTAAAGGAAATCACTCACATCTGACAATTTTCAATTTCCCAACTTGGAAAAACACTATTTAGAAAAGGCAGCAGGGCAGGCGTGGTGATGCACACCTTTTATCCCACCACTCAGGAGGCAGAGGCAGGCGGACTGCTGTGAGTTCAAGGCCAGCCTGGTCTATAAAGCAAGTCCAGGACAGCCAACCCTGTCTCGAAAAACAAAACAACAACAAAATTAAAGAAAAGGCAGCCAGCTCCAGGGGTCAGATCCTCACCCATGCTCCACATGCCACTGTGGTCTCGTTTCAGGAGCTGAGGGCTGCGGGCACTGCAGCCAGGTGACTTGGCCGACGGGAATGGGTGCTGCTTCTGCCAGGCTCTCCCTGGCTGCTGCCATCACACTGACTGGAGTCTAAGCAAAGAAAGGCCAAGCAGGCAGACTCAAACCGCATATATTTTCATCTCTATAAGACCCTTTTCAAGTTGTAGGTAGGTTTAATTGACGTATATACAAACTAGACACTGCTGGTATATACAAAAGTATTTTCTACATTTTTGAACAATATCAACTATGCCATTTGCAGTAAACAGGATGTTACAAAACCGCTCAGCAAAGCATTTTCTATTAAGTGCATTACACAACATAATTCAATTTTATTAAAAAAATAACTTTAAGATACAGAATGATTCTGGTTAGGAAGAGAAGCCATTTCTGTAGTTCACTTGAGTACAAACAGCACGCTGACACTGAAGATGAGAGCCTGCCTGCACAGGTAGGCGGCATGCCCTCTCTCCCTCCATGTCAACCCCCAGGACCTGCCAATGTCCATAACCCTCAGGCCACTGGACTTGAGTGATCACAAGTCTCTCTGGGGTTTTATCTGGTCACATGGATGTGTGATCAGGAGGAAGGCAGGCTTTTTTGTTTTTTGTTTTTGTTTTTGTTTTTAAAAGACAAAGACTCCAAAGGGTCCCTGTTGGTTGAAGATGGCAAGGCCTCCAACAGGGGATATGGGCAGCCTCTGAGGAGCCTAGAGAGGCTCCAGCTGAGAGTCTACAACAAAGTCACTCCTTCCCAGAGTCTTCATGAGGAATGTGCCCTTCCAGCTCTGAGCCATAGCTTTGAGACACTGATGCACGGCCCTGTTGTAGGCTGTGAAATCTGGGATACTTTGTTAAACAGCAACAAAACAGCACATTACCCAATAGTGACCTTTTCTTACTAATTCCATTTGGCAGTTTGTTTGGGCTCTGAATGCATTCTTCCCAGGTCTAGTAGATTCAAACATCCTTCTTTGTAGGCAACGTAAAAAAAAACCCCACTATAAACCATGTTTAACCTTCAACCCACTGAACCCTGACTTCTGATGCCACCCTGCTCTCATCAACATATACTTGCTGACATGTTGAACAACGCTGGCTGGCTGGCTACCAAGATGCTGTTTACGTACCTCGTAGAGCGGCAGCGTTATTTATTTTTAGGGTGCTGGTCACTGAACCCAGAGCAACTTACATGCTATATACACGGAGCCACACGGCCCTGGAAGACTATCTGTATACATCTAGGACCTCCTCCACCCGGCCAGGGCTTCAGCTCCTCCAGCCTTTCCTCTTCCCACATACATCAGCAGGCCCGGGGTTGTGTGGTATAGACTTCTGCACCATGTACCCAATAGGAATTCTGTGACCTGATCAAACCGGCACTAAGGTGATTAAGTACACTTGGGGATAGAATGCAAACTGAAGAGTAAAACAAAACAAACAAACCCACACTAGTTTTTATAGGTTAAATTCCTCTTGGAGGAACCATGCGAAGCCACAAAAACATTTATCTATGCAGCAGCCTGGGACCCATCTGCCCACAACTCTTGTCCTGGGGTTTGCTCTGGTCAGGCAGGGTTTCCCGCCGGTGGGAGTCTCCACACAGGCGGCGAGGCGGCGGCTGCTGCAGTTAAAGAATGTGGCCTTGCTTCTGAAGCCCACTCTTCAGTTGGCTCTTCTAGCACACATGTGCACAACAAGATGGCCAGCCTTGCAGGCTTGGGTCCAGGACCTCCACCACACGTCTATGTTTGGAAGAAGCCTCTACCCACATTGAACCCAGCTTAGAAAAAATAACTTTTGGTGCCAGTGAATTAAAAAAAAAATTATGATTCATTTCCTGACCATCAGGACATGTATTTGATGTAAGGTGTTAAGAGGAACCAAAGGCACCAAGCACCAAGGCGGGAGCTGGAGTGGCAGCACAGCCATCACCTGAGCTGCTGGCAGTCTCTGTGAAAAGGCAGAGCCCTGACAGGTAGCTGTCCCCGTCCTGCACAGCTGGCCACAGTCAGTGTGGACGTGGACAGCCTCATCTGACAGCACACACCAGGACGACAGAGGGCACGGGGTCATGGGGTCGTGTGGCTGTGACAGCTCTCCACAGCCCTGTTTGGCAGCATGGCTACTCAAACCTCAAACACTGACCAAAGAAACCTGAGCTCTATGGACTATGTGAGCTACAGAAAACCCTATCTAAAATAACACTGCAAATTACCTTGACATCAAATTTACCATTTCTCGATTCAAGAAAATGAAAATTCCATAGGTGTCTACTGTAAAATAGGGCAAAAAACATTTGTGGGGACAGCTGCACCGTGCATTCTTCTGCACACATGTGAGTGGCCTGTAATACCCACCACTGGATTGAGCTCGAATACTGAAACACGACAGACGCCATCAGTTTCTTCAGCTTTAAGTTAACAGGTATTTACAGTTCAGGCACCTCAGCTGTATCTGCTGCTCTCACTGGGGCTCCGGTGATGAGAGTAACTTCTGTCACTTTCACTGTCTGAGCGATAGGATCTTCCGCTCCTGCATAACAAAATGACACAACAAAAAGCCTTCAACTCCCATGTATTGGGTTCTAACCACAGGGCAACGCTATGGGCTTTTCAAGGATGTTTTAAACTTTTTTTTTTTTTTTTTTTTTTTTTAAAAAACAGAGGATCTTTGGTTTTTTGAGACAGGGTCTCTCTGTGTAGCTCTGGCTGACCTGGACTCACTCTGTAGACCAGGCTGGCCTTGAACTCACAGTGGTCCGCCTGCCTCTGCGTCCCTGAGTTCTGGGATTGTAGGCATACGACACTGCACCAAGGCTCAATAATGTTTTAAATGGTAAATGGTAGTAAAAATCAATAATAAGATAACAATAAAGAAACCTCACAACACTGCAAAATTTACTTGAAATCCACTCATACAAACAAACAAACTACTTTTCTACTCTGCCCCTGGGAGCACTGCGTTATACTAAAGCTGGAAGGGCTTCAAGTACAGCATCTCATAAAGGAGTGGGTGTGTGTCTGCATGCGAACAAAACCATCAGGGGCCTAGCCAGGGGGCGTGGTTATGGTCGTCACTCAGCTCATTTAAAACCACTTTCTGAGAGCCACTCCACACGTCCACGGTCAGCATCACCCCACTACCAATGAGTGCAAGTACAAGGAGGGCTCAAGGCAGTGGACAGGCAGGTCAATGCACTGAGAACCCCAGGGGTACATGGGCTCTCCAGGAAGCGATGCACTTCCGAGCTGGCAGTGTGACTGAGGGACGGGGCTCCCAGGGCAATGGGCTGCAGTGGGCCCTACTGAGAGTGGGTGCTGGGGGACACGGGGGACTCAAGACACAGAGAGAAGTGATAAAGATGGCACTTGGGATTCGGGGCAGAAGGAAAAGTTCTAGAACGTTAGAGAATGGAAGTCAGGAAGAACTGGAGCTGGAGCTGGAGCTGGCAAGTGGTTCATGTACAGTGAGTGTGACGGCACCTAGACCTGTGGGAGACAGCTGGCAGCCCGAAACAGTTCCAACACAGGAGTGTCCACGTGCACTGACTGTAGAAGGGTTTCTGAGGTTGCAACGGATGAGAATGACAGCAACCACCAGCAAGGGACAATGCAACAGTCATTAATAAGGTCATTATAAGATACAAGTCCTAACCCTGCTAGTGGAACAAAATAACTATAACTGGTTTAATAAAACAACCACCTGGCTACTGTAGTAAACCAGCCTGACCCCCAAAAGTGAGCCTCGGTCTGGTCCTCTGATGCCCTCCACAAAAACGTTTACTCAAAGCTGTGTGAGTACCTGAACACTCACTCTAGCTCCAACTATAAAACAACAACATAAACAACACTTAACAGCTGTCCGCTGTCTGTGCTCCGCTGAAGGCCATTTGCACCAGTGTCCAGCCACTCACAGTGCTCTACTCACAGTGCTCCACAGCAGGACCCACCTGGACCGCCTCTTGTAACTTCTACCCCGATGGTAACTGTCACTCCTCTGGCTGCGGCTACGGCTGCGGCTGTAGTAGCTATCGTACGTGTAGGATCTGCTTAAACAGCAATGGCATACACTAAGTACACAAAGTACCCTCTGGAGGGCTGTCTGAGAGTGCTAGCTCACATGGGCACCTACTGAGGTGTGAGGACAGTTGCATAAGAAGTTCTAGAAATATCCAGCAATTGCCCCCAAATGGACTTACCACGTTAAAGAGAAAAATGTTAATTTATTTTCTGCATTGAAAAATATCACAAAATTAACCCTGAGCTGGTTTGACTGAATCTGGATTTTTCTTATTAGGCAATTATAGTCACAAGCACCTACCATTACAATTTGACACTGTCATTTCTGACACTGCAGCACAACAGGCCAACAGAATAAAAATTGTCAGAAAGATCTCTTTTTTTTTTTAAAGAGTGTGATTTCAGAAGATAAACAAAGACATTAAAGCTAATTTTAAAATGCAACATAAAAGGCCGAGGAGGTAAGTTTAGTGGCAGGAGATGCACTGTGTACTGTGCCTAAGGGTCTGGGATCAATTCCAAGTCCAAGACAATCCCCTACCCAGCAACCTGGGGCCTCCCACTCCCACTTACCTGGAGCGGCTACGGGGGTCATAGGAAGTGCTCCTGGACCTGCTCCTGCTGGATGTCCTAGTGTGAATCACAGAGGGACCATCACCTTGTGCTTGTGGGCACAGGCCACAGTGACAATCTAGACATTTTGTCCATCAAAGTGAAAATACAGTGAAATCCTATAAGTACTGTTTTTATCCCAAGTGTACTGGGTTTTCTTTGTAAAACTTTTGTATTCTGTAAGAAGGTTATACTTTATGTAGTTCTCTGGGGAGACTCTCAGCTGGAAGGAAAGGGAAAGGCCACTTACGCGAGGGGGCACACAGGAAATACCTCACGGCCAAAGGGAGAGCCCCGTCCCTGGAGCACACACTTCACTCTTGGTGTCCTCGCCAGAACCTGTCTTAACCCCCAAGTCCAGAGGTGGCTGTGCTTGTGGCCCCTCAGTAGCATCCCTGCGTAGAGGAGGCACAGGGCATGGCCTCTCGGTGCTGGTTCCTTGCCTCACGCGGACACGATCCCAGCAAGGACAGCAGAAGAGTTCCAGAATCCCAAAAAGTGGGGTGACAACAGTCCAGTGTGGTACTGGGCAAGGACACATCAACAGCTGTCCTGCTCTGTCCCAGAAGCGGTCCCCACACAGCAGGGTGAGAGACCACGAGCTCACCTGTGGCTATGGAAACTTCCGTAGGAACTGCTCCGGCTGCGGCTGCGGCTGCGGCCTCTGCTATACCAGCCTCTGCTCCGACTTCTCGAGTAGCTTCTTGAGCTGCACGGGATGGGTGAGAAAGCAAACAACGTGTGCACCCCCACTGTTGGGATGGGCAGTAGGGCAGGAGGGGACACAAGCAGGGGGAGGTCGCTTACAAACTAGGCTGGGTGGACACGGTCATGTACAGCAAAGGAAGAGATCCAGAAGCCACCAAGGGTTGCTCGTAAGACTGCACTAGGTGCATTTACATGCCCACGAACACACCCACTTATTGGCTTCCTGCTTCCCCTTGTGACCCCTTCTCTTAGCTTTCACTGAGCTCATTCTCTGTACTCTTCAGTCGATCCTGAGGACAAATGCTGGGTGGGTCCTCAACAACAACCTGAACATGGTCACAAAGCCTGACTTAGATGTGTGCCTTGGACAGCAACTCTGCCTCTACGGCCTGGACCACCTCCATGTATAAAAGGGTAGTACATCAGCCACCTGAAGCCCTGCAGGGTCTGCTCAACGGATTCTTTGCAAAGGCATGGCAACCTGGGCAAGACAGCCAGCTACATCACACCTGTGAATGTGGAGAACTCACCACCAGCCACGGCAAGACCGTTCATTGTACAGGTGATGAAACTAGAGATAGTGACGGTCTTTACAGCTGAGCCCACATCACCTGTCCTGACACCCTGGCAGGCCCACTTCCTATCTACGTCCTCTACTGGGAGCTTTGGTCATATGGACTAACACTTTTTACTCCCTTGTCACAGACTTGAGGACAGTGACCACGCTTCTAACGCTGGTGTTCTCCTGAGCTAAATGACAACAGATACTCCTTGGGGGAAGAAGAGGAAAAGGAGTATTTCTTACCGGTAAGATGATGTGGAACTTCTAGATCGACTTCTTGAGTGACTATAGGAGACAGACCTTGTTCTGTGTCGAGATTTGGTTTCAGATTTACTTCTCGATCTGTGTGGACTTCTGGACTGGCTATCACCATCTTGACTAGGAGTCTGCTCATCACTGGAACTCTCTTGATTCCGTGGCCTCCGGTTTAGGCGTGCTGTCTTTCTTACTTCATCAAAGAGAGACCCAGGCCGAACTTTATTTTTGCTTTTAATTTCTATTCTCAAGCCTTGTGGTTTGACTTCAGGCACATTAGCCAATGCCTTCACATCCAGAGCACTGGATGTGGTTGCAGCAGGCACTGCCAGATTCCCTACACCTTGCAGTGGCTTCCACTTATCTGTGAGGTTCATCTGGTTCTTCTCAGCCCCCTCCGTCTTTCCAGCAATTTCTACAGGGCTTGCTAAGCTGACAGAGCTGTCCTGTTTTCCACCTTCGCCCAAGGTTTTGCTTTCAGGCTTACTGCTTTCTTGCTTCCCTCCTGCTCTGGGCTGTGCCATGTGCTCACCCTGCTCTGGAACACTGCTCACCTCTGGGCTGTCCGTTCTGTGGTTTGCTAAAGGGTATGCCCCCTCTCCCTTGGCAGGAGAACTCCTATCAGGGGTACAAATCTCCATGTTGTCATCTGTCTGAAGCACGTCCTCCCCTCCGCCTGGGGCATGCTCTTCAATGTGCTGGGTGCTACAGGGGTAGCTGGTGGCATTCTCCTGCACTTTCGGCGGTGCAGGGCAAGAGCTGGGGTCATGCTCACCCTCTGCAAGTGGGCCCTGCTCTGAAGAACCCCTTTTGGGTTTGCTTGCACAGCTGCTTTCCTCACAGGCTTGCTCTGGCTTTGGAATACTGTCTTTTGCAGCTTCACACTTGTCAGAAGCATGCTTGGTCTCTTTTGGCTCCTGGGCAACTTGCTTTCCACTCATTTCCTCGTCGTCGTCGTCACCGAACTCCAGTGGAGGCTGCCAGTGGAACGCCGGCTTCCGTTTTGGGGCCTTACGGTTTTTGTCCTTTTTGGCTTTCAGTTTCTCTCTCACCTTTTTTGTGTGATACCCTTTAAGACTACCCTTTGGGTGTCTTTGCTTCTGGGGCTCCACTCTATCGTTCCCCAAGTTGGAGCAGGAACCCTCTGACTCAGAAGCTGAAGACCGTGGTCTCCTGGACCTCCGGGCCCCATCACTGTCAGGCAGAGAAGTGTCTGCTGAAGGTCTGACTGGGGGTTTGGCTTTGCTGTGACCCTGACCAACCTCTGACGCGGTGTCTGAGGAGGCTTCCCCCTCCTCCTTATCAGAGCACGTCCGGGGATCACTCTTCCTGTTCTTAGTCACATCTTGCTCTGAGTTTGATTCAGAGTCCCATTTACTCCCAGCACAGCTCTTCCCTTTGGGCTTACTGTCGTCTCTAGAGTGAGCAGAAAGGCGCTCTGTCAGAGCTCTCTTTGTAGAATGAGGACACTCCCATTCAGGCCTGGCGTGTCCTTCTCCTCTGCCCTTCCCCGGCTTATCATTCACGACTTCCTTCTCTGGGACTGAGTGCACTCCTTGAATGCGTGACGGTTCGCTGTCTGAAGAGTCCTCTAAAGACAACCTGCTTTCACTGTACTTCCTGTGACATGAGGACTTCTCTCGGCCTCTGACATATCTGCTGCCAAGTGTCTTTTCAGAGCTGCTGTGGTGCCTTTTATTTGAAGTGACACTTTCTTTCCCACGGGATCTGAGTGTCCTCTTGGCTCGTCGCCGTCGTCGTCCATCATTGCTGCTAACAGAAGTGTATGAAGATGACCTAGTGCGCTGGGAACCATCACTGTACCTATTTTGTGAGCGAGACCTAGAGGATGGAGACCTGGACAGCGAGCGCGACCTCGTGTAGGACCTGCAGGACGACCTGCTCCTACAGGACCTGCTCACTGACCTTCCTGAGCTCCCGGAGCTTCTGTCACTGTACTTTGAATAAGCGCTCCCATCACTTTCTGAGTTGTTTTCTCTTTTGTGATAGGATGATGCACTTGCGGTCTCTTTAGTATTTGCTAAGCTGTATGTGCTTTGGACGGGCAGCAAGTGGGTTGTTTTGGCCTTCATCTCCTGAATCCGCTCGTAAGAGGGCTTCCAGGGCTTCTGTCCAGGCTTCCACCTAGAAGGGGGCGGGCTGTCACTCAGTGGTATCACAGGAATATGTTCTGCTGCCACTGGCTGTACCAGCACATTTCCATTCTGTGGCATCGATGGTCTTAAAGGTTCTGTCTTAACTGGCTTATTTTCACTCAGCGGAGTGGGTTTTTTGGGTGATTTTGATGCTGTTCTTCGGTGCCCTGACCTGGAACTAGATCTGGACTTTGATCGGTTGTGAGACCTCGATGAACACTTTGACACGGCCCTCGATCGCGAGCTCCCTCTAGAGTCTGACCGTGAGGGGGACTTGGACCTGTAGGTGCCCCTGCTTGAGCGGGTTGAGGCACTCCGCTCATCCTTGTCTGACCTAGACCAGTCCTGCTTTGATGAGCGATGAGAGGACGAGGAGGAAGCACGGCATCTCCTTTCTCTATCACAAGAGGACTTCACTCGGCGGGAGGGAGACCTGGAGGGCTCCCAGGCAGGGGGCATAACCACTCTTCTCTTCTTCGTCTGTCTGTGTCTTCTGCAATGTTTCTGCTTTTTAGATTTTTTTTTATGCTTAAACTTCTTTTCCTTTCTGCGTTTCTTGTGGTGACCGTCAGAGTGTCTTGCTGTACTAAGATCTGAATAACATCCATTGTAAGACCACGATCTAGACCTCTGGGACAAGCTTCTTTCATCCCATCGGCTTGAACAAGGGTCACTTAGCCTATAAGGCAGGGGCATAACGTGCATGCAGTTATTTGTGAACACTTTCTGTGTCTTACAACACATTTCTTACTAACAGAGGCCCCAACTCCACCAATACATTTACATGAACCAGAGTAATGACAACTATTCACAGACTCACAAAAGATCCTTGTTTTTAAGTGAAAAGTTGTGACAACCACACTAACCAACCCTGAGTTCTGTGGAGACACACAGCTCCTGAAATAATCTGCTGACACCAAGCAATCTCACTTGTCTCTGTAGTGCTGGTCACCATACTCAGGATCTCATGCACGCTAAGCAAGCACTCCACTACAGAGCTAGACACCCAAGCCTTGATTCAATGTCATTTTTAAGAGTTTTTTCTCATTTTTTTTTTAAATTCATGTGAAGAGCACCTCAGGTGTCATTCCTAGGAACACTAATTTCTTTCAGAGTGTTTCTCATCTTCCTAGGGGCCAGCAATAGTGCTGGCCCAGCCCCTATGGCCCAGCCCCCAAGGCTCCTCCTGCCTCTCCTCCGCAGCACTGGGGTATAAAGTGCTTATTTACACCGGCACTGGGTATAAAGTGTTCACTGCTACACCAGCACTGCGTATAAAGTGCTTACTGACACACCTAGCTTTGCACACATAATTTGGTGTCCTCACACTTACAGGGCAAGCCCTTTACCAACGAGCTCCCTAATCCCTTTCCTTCTTTGGAGACAAGGTGCTATTATGTGGCCTAGTATGGCCTGAAACTCACTATGTTGTCCAGCTGGCCTTAACCTCCCAAGTACTGGGATTACAGAGCCATCAGGCCTGGCTAAAAAAGCTGTTTTTCTTTTTAAAATTTGATTATTTTTGAGATGTCTCATTATACAGCCCCAACTGGCCTGGATTGTACCATGTAGACCAGGCTGGCCTTGAACTCACAAAGATGCATGACCCTGCCTCTGCTCCCCAAATACTGAGACTAAAGGCAAGCATCACAGCACCCAGCTCTCTTTTCTTTTCCTTTCAGAGACTTATTAACTATGTAAGTCACACAAACACAGACATGTCTTAGTGGAAAACTATTTAAATGCTGGCATGACAACTGTATACTCTCCACTTCATTGTGGACTTAACACTTTCTCCTAAGCTCCTAATAAGACAGACATCACAGGCTGGAGAGATGGCTCAGCAGTTAAGAGTACTGTCTGCTCTTCCAGAGGTCCTGAGTTCACTTTCCAGCAATCATATAGTGGGCTCAGAACTGTCTATACAAGGGTTTTTTTGTGTAGCCTTGGCTGTCCTGGACTCACACTGTAGACCAGTCTAGCCTCAAACTGACAGAGATCCCCCTGTCTCTGCCTCAATGAGTCCTGGGATTACAGGCATACGCCACCACACTTGGCTAAATAAATAAATCTTTGAAAAAATAAAACAGAAATCAAATACAACTACATGAAAACTGACAAAGAATTTATAATCCAGGCTTGCAGATGAGAGCCCTCGGCACCACCATGTCTGTGCTATTCTACAAAGTGGCTCTTTGCCTCTTCCTTTTTGCATTCAAAACCATTCTAAGATGCCTGTAAAGAAACCAGAATTCCCCCATGAAGAACTACTTTCCCACAAGCTACTCTGAAGCCAGGCCCTCTGGAAAGAAATGACTACTCCTACTCCACTGCAGGGCACCTCTGTCTTCAGAACATGTTAGAGTCAGAAATTAACTCTCATGCTGTGCAGGCTCTCCTAGTGGCCAATCCTCCTACCTGTGACTAAGGTGCCTGTCAAGTCAGACATTACCATGTGATGCCTAAAACCAAATCACTTCTCAGCTAAGAGTCCATTCAAAGGCTCAGCACAGGTCTCGGTGGCAGCAGTGCTGCCCTGGCGGCCTGCCACCTGGCCATCGTGACTATGCCCGCAGCACTGAGCCCCGGCTGTGCTCACACCCCGGCAGGTGCTTACTTGTCTCCTTTGCTCCACTTCTCTCCGCTCGGTGGCCTGTAAGCTCTCAGCCTCTGCATCTCCTCCTTCCAGTGAGGAGGAGTCTCACTGCTGTCGTCATCTTCCGACTCAGAGTGGGATCTTGACCTTGGAGGTGTGTGATAGCGCTTTAAACAGAGAGGATAGTAGTGATTCTAAAAATGCCTCTTGTGGGACAGAGTCGGGTAATAACGTTATTTCAAATATAAAACATGGAGATGCAGAAGCAGCAAGACACTCATCTGGAATCCTGAAAAGTCCCCTCTGAAGTCCTTACACATTCATGAGCTTCCACTGACTCATTTTTTAAAAGAGGAACAATTCATTCATTCATTCATTTATTTATTTATTTATTTATTTATTATTTATACAGTGTTCTGCTTGCATGTAGGCCTGCACACCAGAAGAGGGCCTCAGGTCTCATTATAGATAGTTCTGAGCCACCATGTGGTTGCTGGGAATTGAACTCAGAACAGTCAGTGCTCTTAATCTCTGAGCCATCTCTCCAGCCCTCCATCACTCATTATTGCCTGTACTGCATCACTGGATAATTAAATATAACTACAGCTGTGTCTACTAAATAGCGGTACCTTCCCAAAACTAGGGGAATTAAAACAATTCCTTGAGTAGGAGAAATAGTCTATCTAAAACTAAACCTTTGATTATTAAAATGTTAAGAAGTTAGCATTTAGATAAATAATTTGAAAGAAGAAAGCTTTAATATACGTACAATTGTGCCTCTTCCTTTAATTTTCCGTCCAGACTTTGACACAGATGGCTTCTGATCATTTACAACAGGTGCAACATCTGGGATGTTCCTGAAAAAATTGTTCTGACAATTAAAAATGTGTAAGTGGTCATTAAAGAATGTCTTCCCAACGTTCAGAGGCAGAACTACAGTCTTTACAATATAAAGCTTTATACTTCATGGCATGAGAATAGCACAAAACTCTAAGGTCAATATCAAGTTTTATAGGTGCTGAGTCACATCTATCCACACATTTCTGGGCTCACTCAGCTGTGGGGTGCACCAACACATCTCCAGATACAGCAGTGACTAGCATTTCCTGTACCACAAACATGACCCTGCAAAGACGAGGTGGGTGTACGAGCTCTCACTGTGGACTGTGAGCTAACAGCTGAGAACACTAACCTGAGCTCTAGATAGGAGCGACTCTGCCCCAGGAGAACTCCGTTCATCCCATTCGTAATTATGTATTTGGGGGGGGAGGAGGTGTGTTTTGTTTTGTTTTGTTTTGATGAAAGATTTGTTTTTTGTTTTTCAGAGACAGGTTTCTGTGTACCCTTGGCTGTCCTGGACTCGCTTTGTAGACCAGGCTGGCCTCAAACTCACAGCAATCCGCCTGCCTCTGCCTCCCGAGTGGTAGGATTAAAGGCGTGCGCCACCATGCCTGGCTAAATGAAAAATTAGTAAAGGAAGCAAGTTAACAAGCAAAGAAAAACACACTGTGAAGGGCTGGGACTCAGCTCAGCTCGGCTTCTCAGCTCTTTAAACTCTTCCTCACAGGAACTTATGACGTACACCAGACACTACAGCACTTCTGCTCACACACACGCTCTTCTCTCCTTCTCCCTCTGTATATGTCTCTCATGTGTCTAGGCCCTGTTATGTTCAGGACAGACATCAATCCTGTGGGCAAAGGATCTCTCCAGAGCTAGGGCTACGTGCATATGCTACCATGCCTGGCTCACATCCTTTTCTTTCCTTCCTTCCTTTCTTTTTTTTTGGGACAGGGTTTTTCTGTTTCTCTGTCCTGGAGTTGCTTTGTACACCAGGCTGGCCTAGAATTCACAGAGATCCGCTTGCCCCTGCCTCCCCAGTGCTGGGATTACTCATGTCCTTTTAATATTTCTGAATTTAACTCTAATATACAAAGTACATTAAATAGTATTTTCTGAGACTAAATCTAAAAACAGTGCAGGGAAACTAACTACAATCATATTTATGATACTAAATTGTATCTCCAGCTACTGTGTAATTTACTTTGCCCTATTAAATTTGAAACAGATGGGGCTGGAGAGGTGGCTCAGAGGTTAAGAGCACTGGCTGTTCTTCCAGAGGTCTTGAGTTCAATTCCCAGCAATCACATGGTGGCTTAAAAAAAAAAAATCATGAGATTTGGTTCTGCCTTCTGGTCTGAAGGCACACAAGCAGGCAGAACACTGTATAAACAATAAATAAATAAATAAATCTTAAAATAAAAAATTGAAACAGATTTCACCACTTAGTTGGACTTAGAGCTCTATTCTGAAAAGACTCAACTCTTTAACAAGAGCCAATGCAGCAAGATCAGTAATATAACCTTCCCAGACTTCTAATAAGCACTTCCCACCCTGCCAGGCATGGCAGCCCACACACCTGCAACCCTAGTACTCTGCAGAATGAAGGAGAAGGATTGCAAGTTCAAGGCTAGCCTGTGACAGTGCACACCAAGCAGCAATACAGAGCCTCCTGACAGCCTTGCCCCATCTCCTTTACCTGCTCTTGTGCTCAAGCATGGATTCTGAAAAAGAGGTGCACACCATTCATTAATTTGTGTGTACTCTTGAACATGGGTCATGGTGAGCGAGTATCAAGTTGCAATGAGCTGACAGACTTATCCATTTCAGAGAAAAAAAACCAAAACAAAACCACAGTGTAACAACTAAGCATCCTTGCTGACAGAGCTGGGCATACTAACTATCCAGGTACTGGGCCAGCGCCAATCAAAGGAGGCAGGGGAAGGCAGCCGAGTGGCAGCACCCTGCTCCCCCTGCTTCTTGTCTACTGCACTGGGAGCTGCTCCTCTGCAGAGAAAGCATGAACAAGATGCTTCTGTCAGGTCCCGCACAGAGTGGGTAGAGTCACACGACACCAGCCTACTTACGGCTCAGGCTCCACTTTGATAGCAGGCATATCTCTTCTAAGTAAAAATCGGTTCTCGGGAACTGGAGGAATCTCTTCTGGGCGGACAACAGGCTTTTCTCTTTTAGCATTTGAGTCACCTGATCTTTTTTCATTCACATCACTCCTTTCAGAATTACTAAAATAAATCAAGTCATCAACTTAGATGTCAATGCTAGTATTTCATAAAATAAAGGCACATAAAACAACAGCAAAACCCTAAGTGTTGATTTTATATAATATATATATATATAATATAAAAATCAATGAGGTAAAAAATCCAGAGCAAAGAAATAATTTAAAAAGAAAAATGAAAAACAGAAAAACCAAATACTAAAATTTTGAAATAGAACTTGTCAATTATTCTAAGTATAATGCTTTCCTTCTTAAAAAACCTTTCTCTGTTTGCTCACTTATTTGTGTGTGCTGCTGTGGCGCGTGCCACAGTGTGGCTATGAGATAACACCCTGTGGGGATGGCTTCCCTTTGCACCACGTGTGTCCCTAGAACCAAATTCAGGTTTGGAGGCTTGGCGAGAAGTCCCTGAGCTCAATGGCCCAAGTTTTGCTTTAGGGAGAATCAGTTTCCTCCAGGGTGTGGCCTCTGGTACCTGCCTGTGCTGCAGTGGGTAGCCCTGTACCCCTGCATAGACAGGACACAGTACGTAGACTCTGAAGGTTATTGAAAGAAAAAACCAACAACAAAGAGGAGGGCGATGTAGTGAGTGGGTAGAGAATTCGAAGGAGGGATTAGGAGGCGGAGGATCAGATTACTTTGTAGACATGTATGAAATTCTCAAAAATTAAGTAAAAAATACTGAGGATTAAGAGAAAAACTTTCAGACATTAGGGCTGGCAGGACGGTTCAGTGAATAGACCCCTCTGGGAGAAAGAGAGAAACGGCGCCTCCAAATTGTCTCTGATCACCACACATAGTGCACTACACACGTCTTCGGATACACAAGACAGAACTGTAAAACTAAAAACCCAAAACCAACCAACAAAACAACAACCCAACAACAACAAAGCGTGTCTAGAATTTATTTTCACCTGAAAACCACACCAAACTGATGCCCAAGCCGCTCTCAGATTGTTACATCAGTGTAAATCCCGCCCGCCCCCTCTACGTGCCGAGCTTACAGAGTGTCTGTGCGGCCCTGCCGGGCACACTTACCCTTCAGGGCTCACGGCCTGCTTCCTCCTTGGCTCCTCCGAGCCACTCGTCCCTTTCCGTCTCTTCCTGGTGTGTCTGACCTTTGGCCTCCTCTTACGTCTCCTCCTTCTGACTCTCTCTCGTTCAGCTTCACTTTCTGAGGATGATTCTGAAGAGGAAGAGGAATTGGAAGAAGAGTCCGAGTCTTCTGAATGTGTTGGTTTCTTCCTTTTTTTCTCAGAAACTTTGAACAGATATTAACAAAGACATTAGTACTTGAGTCCAGGGCACGTCACCTAGAGTGAAATCTGCGGCTGCTGACTATTGTGTTAATTGCTTCATGCATAGCAAACCAAACTAAGACCTAACTAAACTTTTAACCAGTTAAGTACAATACAGTTGTCTGCAAACTTGGAAAATACCAAAGCCCTTACCCAACATGAAGCCTGGATCTAAACAAGCGTGACACGTGACGAAAGCTGAGACAGGAAGCAAACAGTGTAAGGGAACACAGACACAGCCACCTTACGATGACGCCACAGCAGAAAGGGGCGCACAGATTTCTGACAAAGAGTGCTCTAAACACGAGGGTAAGCACAAAGTCCCCTAGTGTCATAATAAAGGTCAGTGTAGCTGAGGGCAGTGAGTGTGGGGAGGAGCCACAGGCCTCTGTGCTCAGGGTACCACTGCAGGTGCCTGGGCAGGAGGGATGCGGATGTGAAATGTGGCTTAAGGGGATCACTTTGGTAGCTACTTAAGGCAAACCAAAGTAAAACAAGGACGCAAGCAAGGAAATAAGTGGGCACACTCCTGTTGATAAGTGGTCCTAAAAAGGCCAGGGAGGGGCTGGAGAGTGGCCCAGGGGTTGAAAGCACTGCCTGCTCTTCCAGAGGTACCGAACTCAACTCCCAGCAACCACATGGCGGCTCACAACCATCTGTAATGGGACCTGGCGCCCTCTTCTGCAGATAAAGCACTCATATGTAATAAATAAATAGATAAATATTTAAACAAAACCAACCAACCAAACGAACAACAAAACACCAGGGAGACACAGATAAGGTAGACAGCTGTGAGTACACTGCAATAACCGAGACATAAGAGGGCTTGGATCAGACAGCAGCCGGGCAGTAGCGAGGAGGAGGAGCTGACACCATCTGCTGGTGGACAGGATAAACCATGGCATAGGAACACCAATGCTTCCAAGGTCTACACTTAAATTCAGAAGGTAGCTGCCATACGCTTTACACCTCTGTCTAGATTTCTCCGCCCTCTAAACTCTCTTACCGTCTTTTGTCAACTTTGTAGCAAGCACACCACAGTCAATAACTCGGACATCTGCATAAGGTCTGCTTGCAGCGTCCGTTTTCAGATTTTCAATCTGTTCAATTACTTCAAAACCGGAAATAACCAATCCAAAGACAACATGAACCCTGTCGTAATTCATAAATTCAAGACATAAATTAGTCTGGTAAATAATCACATTATGAACAGTAACTGAGGACAACTGCTGTTTAAAAAAACAAAACAAAGAAACATCCCCACAAAACTGGAAGCAGATCTAAAGCGTCATGAAGCAACCAGAAGGGAGTGACAGCCTGAGGTCACTTCACACTAGGAAGCAGCCGCAGCAGCTCATCTGGAGACAAAGGGGACACGGTGTCTGCTGCTATTGCAATGGCTCCCAGCCTTTCCAGGGTTAAGGACCTTTAAGGACCTGGTGCTAACAGAGTACACTTTACACTGAGAAGCCCACCCGGGGCAAGAGTGAGAGGCCCTTCAGTAACCCAAGGCAGGCTCTCAAACCACTGTGCCCAATGCCCCTGTGGGGAGAGCTCAGCTTTGAGAGCCTACCCTGTTGACCTGTCTTTCAGGTTCACCACCCAGACAACTCCCCAGGAGTTTAACCACTTGATGCTTACCCATCCAGGTGTGGAGCAGGCTTTGTAGTTCTGTACAATAAACATCAACACAAAGATGGTATCAAAAATGACGTATTCAGATGAAGAAAGCAGAGGTTTAAACACAGCACGTAGTGAAGAAGTAAAGATAAAAAGACAGAAAAATGTTAAGCATAATATACATCCAACTTTACAGACCTACATACTAATAATAGCAGCCATTTCACTTACTAAAAACACAAGATTACAATGAACTATAAAACCAATTCTAATCGAGTATATGATATAGGTTTCATTTGAGTTATAGAAAGAAATATATAGCATACACACTGAGGTTAAATTTAGTCTAAAATAAGAAGTCAACAAAAACAAACATTAAAACAAAACAAAAACTTCCCAGCAGAATTAGACAAGGAGGAAGGCACTGTCCCATGGGAAGAAGTGATGGACACTGGCCACACACCCACTAGGCTCTTTTGTTACTTAAGACTGAGCCAGACTGCATATCCTTTTTAAAAACAGGATTTCTCTGTGTAACAGCCCTTGCTGTCCTGGAACTCTCTTTGTAGACCAGGCTGTCCTGATACTCAGAGATGTGCCCACCTATTCTTTTTTAAGGCAGGCAAATGGAGGCGCCTCGGGAGTCCTGTCTACAGAACCTCCTGCCCCTCTTCTTTCACTTGAAGTGAAGTTTACAGCTCACATTCTGTAAATGCGACAGGAAGGGGCTTTCAAACTGCTTATGGTCCTTGTAGGAAAATGGGAAACGAGGGCGTATGATTGACATCTTCAATTTTCATGGCCCAGGAAACACCCCACCAGCTGCTCTGTGCTTGCCCCACTGTCAGGGTATCTGTGGGGTACACTTGGTTAAGGTATTTTGAACCCAAGTTGGTTTTCCCATAACATTTTCAAAGAACTTTACATGTGAATTGTAATGCAAAACTTGTAAAAGTGGATCGCTAGATGAGCATTAGACCACCAGAACCTTAAGTAGTAAGGATGAAAAACGTGATACAGACAAGGTTACTAGCTATCAGGCCATATTAAAGCAGTCCCTTGTATAAGAAAAACCCTTATGAATTTTAATGTATATTTTAAAGCCATTCTAAGACACATAAACAGAACACAATTTAATCTTTACAACAATGACAAAAACATCACTGCGCAGGAGTTTGTAATGTTTATACTTACTTTAAGAATATCCAGGTCTGTAAGAGGACTACAAATAGTATTTAACTTAAAATTTTTAATGTCAACTTAAGTCTCAGAACTTTAAATGAAGTTTTGAGTTTTAAAGTCACTAGTCTCAAATATTTCTTAGAAAATTGAGTAGAAATTAAGCCAGTGTAATTTTAAAAATAAAAACAGGTAACAAACAAAGGGGAAAGACATGAAGACAACCTACCACCACCTGGTGAGCACAGACACTCAACTACGAACCAAGCACCTGGGTCATGGTGACAACAGCTTTAAAACAAAAATGTTTCCCCAACATCACCAAAACAGACACTGTCTTAAGCTAGACAGAAACCCTTTATGAGAAGGCGTAGGGTGCTTCCAGAAAGGTAAAAGGTTGTTTGCTGACTAGATGTACCCCTCCCCCCTTTTCTTGGACCTCACTCTCAGACATCAGCATTGAGAAAAGCCTACAGGTTTTTCTAGCACACATGAAGTCCAGTTCAGCTGCCACCTTAGCGACAATGCCGTGAGGCCCTGCAAGGCGGCCCTGGAACGAACGTGGTATCTAGCTAGCTGCAGCAACACACACTCAGGCCACCTGAGGATGAAGAGTGATCTTAGGGCATCCAAGCCTGGGATACATCACCTGTCTCATGGTGAGACTGAACTCAGGTCGCTCATGTGTGCTAAGCACATGCTCAGCCACTGAGACACTGGCCGGTAACCAAGCTCAGGCCTTGGTGCACTGCGTCTCGAGCACGCCATGACTAGAGGAAAGAGCCATGTCCCCTGAGGACAGCTTCCAGTCTGGCCAGGGTCCAAATCAATGTCAATCATTTAATCTACCGGTACCTACAATTCAGGATCAGAACTATCAATTTGCACCTTAACTGGGATAGAATACACAGTAAGAACCTGGAAAATATTTCACAAAAAAGGAACTCGCTGGACCCGGGCCCACAAACCCCTGGCCTCCCTGCACAGCAGGCTCCGGGGCACTATGCTGACAGTACACACAACGGTCAAGCAGGTGACACAAGGGCAGGGAAGACACATGCTCAGAGGCCTTGCCCACCAACTCCTCACTCGTGACAGTGATGTGCATGCAGGAAGTCAGACTTAGAAGACCAGAGCCGAGCAGAGACGTGCACATTTACATGCACTTACTAAAACAGACCCAACAAAGCTTCAGTGCTCATAAGGTTCTATTTTCTCCTGTCACTTAGAGAATCTACTTAAAACAGTTACTGCAAGGGTCATTTAAGTCACCAGTTCTAGAAACTGAAAGGTACTGCTGTTGTCCCTAAGAATAAACTTACTTACAGTATCATCAGAGCAGTGTTTGGACCTTACCAGCTCCTAAAGTCCTAGTGTAAAACAGCTATGGTGCACACTGAAACCAAACTGTCCTTCCTGGGATAACCACAGCAATCAACACCCATTTTTATAAACCTTTTCCCCCCTTAGCATGTTTCAATACACACAACATTAGGATTAAAGAAACAAAGGCAAAGAAAGAGAGCCTTAGAGGAATGAGACATTACCTTTGGAGCGCACGATGTAACACTCTTTCTGTAAATTTTACACAAAAATGGCAAGAAATAAATTGTAATACACTTTTAATACAAGACTGAATTTATGTTTTAATATCAATATAACTTTGAAACTAAAATTTTAGAGTTTTATGCAAAGCAAGAAAGCTTTTAAAAATGGAGGGCTCTAAATTTTCTTTCATAAGGTATTTATGAAGAGACGAATTTTGTTTTGAAAAGGCCTTGTGGCGATCTTCTCAGACCCATGATATTTGATATATTTTAACACGGGGTTTAACAGCTCATAAAACATTAATTAAAGCTCCTTTTATAATATCAGAGGCTAGCTACGCCATCTTTCTCAAAAAGGTAATGCATCTTGAGTATAGACACAGATAGACAAATCTAAATACTGAGAGATTGAGACTTCTGGTAGAAGGCAAAGGTCCCCCCCCCCAAAAAAACCCTAAGCTTATATCATTTAAAACAAAACTTGAGGAACTCGGCCAATTCACTCCATTTTCATGCTTGCTTCTGCCTTTCCCATCCATTGCTGGCTGTGTGTCACAGCAGCAGAGCCCTGAGAGTGACTTGGGCGGGGTCTGCGCTGCGCTCACTGCTTGGTGCATGTGTTCCAGCTCTTAATCACTGACAAATTAATAAAAGAACAGTAACAAGGGCAAAATGGAAACATTTGGTATCTTCTGAGGCTCAAGAGGCAACAGAGGTGACAGTCTTAGACCACCAAGTCAAATCCTGGCCAGAGGATTTTGATTTCTATTGTTATTTTTTCCCCTTTATGAGAATTTATAACTCTGATGAATTTTAACTAATGAAACGAAAAATAATCAATGACTACACAAACCCAAAACCCTGTTATACCATGAACAAAAATTTGATAGAATTTTAGATATACTAAGTATTAAAATGTTATAAAAATTAAAATCTCTTATGTAGGCAAGGATACATGCCTTATTGTCACAAAAACCATTTGAAATCATGCAGTTTCCAGAGGGTAAAACAGAAAGGAACTTCAGGCCTAAAGTAAGGGGGTACTAAAAGCAACTGTTCTAATGTCACCGCTGACACACTCCAGCTGTCACAAAGCCGGGAATCCAGCTTGAGTGGCGCAGCTGGTGTTCATGCAGTGGGCAACCACAATGCTGTGTTCCCAATGCCACTCAGACATAGGAGTCTTCTAAATTTCAGCACTCATATTAAGGAAATATACAAATTATAGATGGATGCAACATTGCCTCTGACTGCTAACATGGGTATCAACAAACACTGAATAATTCTAAGCGTGGTGTTGAGATAACATCTGATATTCAGTCAAAGTGGTGCTGAGGTTCAAATATCACAAACTCTTTTCCTCTCAAAAAATTTTGAAACTAGCACGAAGTTATCACCATCTCTAAAAACCAAACCAAACCTAGAGCAACAACAAACAAATCCCAGTGGGCTGAGGTCATGACATTTACTACCACTTCCTTTCACAGATTTTGACTGTGTGAGACATTCCTATCCCAAATTTACTTCTGCTTGCCAAAGTGTTTCGACAAAGATTTATCAACTCCTTCAATAGTCACCTATTTCCTCTACTTGCTTCCTACCTCAGTATGACATTCCCCTCTCATTTAGAAGAGCTACTTGTCTGCTTCTTAAATGATAGAACACCTAGGAACCGGGTGGTGGTGGCAGCAGCGGGTGGTGCACACCTTTAATACCAGCACTCAGGGAGGCAGAGGCAGGCAGACCTCTGTGAACTCAAGGACAGCCTAGTTTATAAAGCTAGTCTAAGACAGCCAAGGCTACACAGAGAAACCCTGTCTCGGGGGTGGGGGTGGGGGGACATGAAAAAAATAACTAACCACACACTCCCATTCAACAACCTAAATTGTGTGCCCTTTCCCTACTTATGACTGCTGTAATAAACAGGGAGCCGGAGACATGGCTCAGCGGGTTAGAGCACTTTACTGCTCTTCCAGGACCGTTTCCTAACACCCACATGGCAGCTCACAACCAGCTATGAGAAATTCTCAGAGGACCTGATGCCTTCTTCCGGCCTCCAGAGGCACTGTATCCATGTGATACACAGACACACACACAGGCAAAATACGCACATACACAAAATAAAATGAATAAAAATAAATGAAGGGGAAAACCAGAACCATATATATAAAAAACACCAATGGGTGCGGTATGGTGGCACATGTCTTTAATGACAGCACCTAAGAGGAAGAGGCAGGCAGGTCTCTGAGTTCCAGACCAGCCTCAGTTTAGAGATTTGGCACCTAGATTTACAAAGTCTGATCACCAGCACTGAGAAAAAGAAAAAAACAGAAATCTTATTTTAAGGTTAAGTTGGGCTTTTCTGTATTATCTTGTTTTCATAAAAATTAGCATGACCAGAACAGTGGCCAGTGACAGCCTATTCTTTGAAGCCATAAGAGGCCTATCCTGGGCTGGAGAGACGGCTCTGTGTAAGAGCACTGGTTGCTCTTTCAGTAGACCAGGTTCAAGTCCCCAGGGCTCACATTGGCTCACGACAATAAGTCTAGTCCCAGGGGGCTCCAGCACCCTCTTCTAGCCTTTAAGGGCACTGTATGCACATGGGACACAGACAATCCACGCAAACACTCATACGCAAAAAATAAATATTGAAAGAAAGAAAGAAAAAAAAGGTCAGCACTGACAAATATTTTAGTCGCAGCTGAGGGAGGGGCTGCCACCGCCCCTGGGTTAGACAAAATGAGTCCAAGACTTTTTGAGGTGCTTTTAGACTGGTGAAAATTAGGTAGCTACAGAATAATTTCTTTTAGACAAGAATGTTTTTATACAAATCATTCAATTTATTCAGAAATGTAAGCTCTTTCTGTAAGACATGCTCTTTCTTCTATGACATTTTTTCTGCCAAAATGTTTTTAGTTTACGTTAAAAGCAAGGCCCATTGAGGCTAGGTAGACGGTTCAATGGGTGTTCCCTCTGTTACGCATGAGGGTCCCTGGTTTGAAAACCAAGTGTAGGAGCATGTGCCTGCAACATCAGCAATGGGGAGGGCAGAGAAAGGAGGACCCCTGGGGCTTGCCAGACAGCCAGCACAGGAGAATCCAGAGGTCCAGGGTCACGGAGAGATTGTCTCAAACAAACAAACAAAAACAAGGGTGAGGCGGTTAACAAAGACACCTGATTTTAAATTCTAACTTCTCTCCTCATGTAGTTGTGAGAACACACACACAGCTTTTATAAATGAAAGATTTTTAAAAATAGTAACTCAGTACAAAAAAAAAAATCCAGCTAAAACCAAGATTCCTTTTGCGTGTAGTCTTGTTTTGTTTCTGTGTGTCCTATGCTGACTTGGAACCCAGCCTGTCCTCAACTTCACAGCCCTTCTCCTTCCCACAGCCACGCGCGTGCTGGATCTCAAGTATGAGGCACCGCACCTGGCTAACACCAAGGTTTCCTGACAGCTAGGTATCAAGTCCATCCCAGGAAAGAAGTAAGTTATAAACTAGCCTTTCTAGTCACTGTCTTCCACACTGCTTTCCTGTCTTCTCAATGACTAAAGACAATAAAAATTAATACCGGATTTATCACTAACGACTGCCCTTTTCTTTCTCAGCAGAATGCCCCTGCCTCTGACACTTAACTACAGTGACTCAGAACACAGTGCTTATAAAGCCTGCACCAAGTCAGCAGCTTTCTTCCCCTGTGTGACAATTTCTTCCAGAAGGTGAGAAAGGACTGTAGAGCAACCAGGACTGGGCATGCTTTTCTTCCTTCCTCAGTTTCACCCTCTACAGAATGTAGAATCTGTTCCACATGATCTCTGAGCTCTGTCCTACTCTCACTCCAACCCACGCCTTCCCGTTGTCTGCAGTGCTAGTGATGAGCCTGTGGCCTTGTACATACAAGGCAAGCTCCCCATCAGAGGAAGGAACTACCCTATCCTTCCTGTTCTAGATTTTTTTATTGTTTTTTTTCTTGTTTTCATATTTGACCAAAAAAAAAAAAAAAAAAAAAAAAAGCAGAAAGTGACAAGGAACCACTAATGCAGGTTGGCGAGTGCAGTCCCAGGAGTCTAACTAATGTTTCAAAGTGAACAAATCCTTATTTCTTATTTCCTTAGTAGTTTATAAGGATGGAGCCACATATCATTTCCTTCCCATTTCTCAAGCAGCACTATTCCAAAGAATGTCTCTTCTTTTATATACTCTCTGAAAACAGAAGCACCACACTTCATACACCAGTCAATACAAGCAGTTAATGGTAAAAATTCTCTCCACAATCATAAAATATAAATATATCTACCTGCTAGTGTGTGTGTATATATATATATATTTTTTCTTTCGTCACACACAAAGACACAGAGTTATGACCAAAGAAAACAACTTGTGTAAAATTATGTTGAAGAAAACAGCGCACACCTTAGGAAGGCAAGTTGCTAAATTAAATCTGTGAGACTCAAGACAAGTTAGCACACAGCACACCAATCCACAGGACCACCATGTGCCACACTGACAGAACCAAACTCACTGGCCAGGAACTGTAGGAGATTTGTGGCACACAAACTGAGTCCTGTTTTGTGCAGATGTTTGCAGGCCCTTGCAAGGGCAATAAAACAGTCCATAAGACACACGGGAAGCCCCTCCCACACCACCCGTTCTGCTCAGAACTGCAAGCATGCATGGTGCCACACCAAGGGTGCGGTGACAGGAAGGAAGGCCAGAGCTGCTCCTGGGAAGCCCCTGGGCAGGCCTCAGCTAGGACTACACACAGCCAGCGACAGTGTGTTATTCTTTCAACACTTCCAGCGCCACGAGGACGGAGGCTTGCAAGATAAGAGTCTCAAAGATTTCTGCTCTATTGGCTGCCATCTCTGTCGGATCTATCCTTTCCATAAAAGCCAGGATATATTTTGTTGAGAAATGTGAACATTAGTTTGATTTTTATCTTGCCACTCATTGGGAAGTGGAATTTTCAGCCAGCTAAAGCAGCACACAGACACACAAGTTACCTTTTAAGAAAAACTTTGTGGGTGCACAATGTTCAATTACCTCCAAGACTGCAAACTCCTCTCCACAAGGAAGTTTCAAATACATTTTCACCAAATTAAAGACAGAAAGTTTCCTTTTATCATGCATTCAGTGATTTTAGTGCTATCTACAGTTAGAGAAACTAGCTTAAAATTTTTATTCGTAATTTATTGATTTAAATGTTTCTTTTGGCACTCCTCTTCAAACAGCAGTCCAGTGCAAAATTAGGCCACATAGAAAGCAGCAATGGCTTTTACTAAGTTTTCTTAGAGATTTACGTAGCTATTAAATAGTAAGATAAAGAGGATAGAGTAGGTCATGTCCTAGATTCTAACAGATGTCTATATGGAATGATGGCAAGAAATGACAACTGCCCGGTAAGGCATATTTTAAATGTGATGATATAAAAAAGAAAGTTTAGAGCTCTGTCCTGACCAATGGATCGTCAGTGTTTCATGTTCACAGTTCAGAGAAGCTTAAACATGGAAACAAAGAGGCCTCAGAGCGGACAGCTTTGGCATGGAGGAGTTACTTCAACAAGCTTCTGACAAGGCAGCTCTTTAGTTTGCACTGGCCCAGCCCCCACAAAGGCTAAGATAAGCAAGCACTGCAGTGAAGGAGTGTGTAACTAGCCGTCTCAGGCACGGTCACCCACCAGCTCTGCACTTTAGGACACCCTTGTACAGAACGCCCCGATCTGACCTGCTTCACATCATGCTGAGAATCCTTCAGACAAACTTAGAATGTGAGGTTCTTAGATGAATAACTGACTCTTTTAAAGACAGGGAAGTGCCATTCATATTTATCCATTCAGAAAGATGTAAAAGAAAACTTGTGATAAACTATGAGTAAGATATTTCTCCAACATACACAGAACAACAGAGATTACCACAAGTCCTAAGGTGCATGCTGGACAATTATCTTTCATATTTTATATGATGAGATAATACAAAAATAAGTTTAGATAAGAACTTAGTGTTTAGTTGTCTATGCATGTACAAATAAGATATGTTCTTTTAAAAAATATATTGTATATGACATACATGCATATGTAAAGTGTGTGTGTGTGTGTGTGTGTGTACATATGTAAAGATCAGAAGACCACTGAGGAGCTGGTTCCCCCCTTCTCCCTTTATGTGGGTGCTGAAGATCAAACGCAGGTTGCCGGCCGGGCTTGTGTGTCAGGTGGTTTACCCACTGAACCATATAGCCAGTCCAAAAGGTCTTTGGCTCTTGAGAAGTAAATTTAGTACTTATAAAGTTTGCTGAGTAATAGCTATACATTCTGGCAAAAATGACAGCCAACAGTGGGTTAATTCATTATGCACAGAGAACTTATAATTTTTGAGTAGTTAAAAATGCTGACTCACTTTTCTGTACCTCATCGGAAACACTGTTACCTCTCTCAGGGCTGGCTGGCAGTGAGAAAAGAAAACAAGGACACTCACACGATGGCTCTTGTGCCTCGGGTCCACCATCTGGACTCACCACATGGTCAATCCCCTCCCCCCAAGACAGGGTCTCACTATGGGGCTCTCTTATCTGTCCTGAACTCACTACGCAGACCAGGCTGGCCTCAAACTCAGAGATCTGCCTGCCTCTGCCTCCCAAGTACTGGGTTTAAAGGTGTGCACCATCACACCTAACTACACCATGGACAATTTTTGCCATATTCCAATCTAGGTTTTTAAACTGAGCCTTCCAATGAGGAAGAGGCTACAGTAACATTCTTTTCTCAGGATGACAGCACATTCTGAGAACACTGGCCTCAAGTTACAGTTTTAAGCTCCAATCTCCAAATCCAGGTGTGTGCTGCGTGCTGAAGGCCCTTAGAGATCACAGGAGTACAAGGGTATCAGCCACCCCATCTGTCTCATGAGCAGCGCTTCTCTGTGGAAGAGCTCACGCCTGCGTCACGCCTACTCACATGAAGAACTGGGAACCATTGGTATGCTTCCCTCGGTTTGCCATTGACAAAAGGAACGCTCTGTCATGTTTGAGAATAAAGTTCTCATCTGTTTGAAGAAAACACAAATTTGTTAGTCTCCAATTGTAAGCGGCTTTTAAAGTAATGCTCAAGTACTAAATTGAAAGCAAAGGATGAAATTCCTCTTCTGGTCAGTAAGTATTTGTCAATATTTAGAAAAAAAAATTAACTAATTAAATAACAAAAGCACAAAAAGGCTGAAAAGGTACTAATTAAAGCCTTGAGGAAAAGAGCAGATATTTAACACTTTGTACAAACAGCCTTAGAACAGTCACTTCCAGCAACAACGTATGTGGCTAAATAATACAGAAACTACTGACTCCAAGAAATTTTTAGAAAACTCTCTACAGAAAAAAGTATTTCCTTCATGTTTCCAATTAGCCTGACAAATGAGCTACACATAGGTGAGTTTTAGTGTGCCTAATGTCAGATGCTTAATGTTTATATGGTAAATGTACTACCCTACTGAAGTCAAGCGGGTCTATGAGAACAAAAATATTACATATGTTAAGTTTTAGGAAAATGTCAAATAACAACAGGATCACAAAATTACCTAAGGAAGAAAGTTATATAAAAATAACATTTTAAAAGGCAAAATATAACTTTAGGATACAAAACCATCTGCCACAGAGAGTAGCCACATTAAAGCAGCCCACAACATTAAGTGTAAGTTGCCACATGCCACTAAAGGGGGAAATTGTCACTTAGAGATGGCTTTAATTCAGTAGAAACATCTTTAAAACTGTAGAGCCATTTCACTCTGAAAGTGCCTGATCTCTAATATCAGGAGCTAAGCAGGGTCAGGCCTGGTAAGTATTTGGAAGGGAGAAAAATCTTTAAAACCAAATTTCATTTTATATTCATACAACCAAATTATAGAACTTTAAAGAAACCATCACCTTGGGGACAGGCTTCTGAGAAATAGCAGTGATCCATTTCCCCCAAGGAAATATAAAGGAAGTGCTGGGGCCCACGGTGAATCCCTGCAACTGACTTTTCTAAGGCTTTTTGGGGAAGTGCAGTAGTTAGACTTAATGAAACGTTACTACTGTAGGAATAAAATACAACCGCATAGTTCTAGTACACAAAAGAAAACATACAAACCTTTGAGGAAAGAAAAAAATACCAACTTTATTCAAAGAAACTGCTTGGTTTGGGGGGGAAACCACAACTAGATCTTTTTTTCCCTAATGTAGAACTAACAACCCATCGTAAAGAAACAAAGGCACAGATGCATGTATGGAGTCACATAGATTTTCCAAGTCTTCAAATAATATAGAAATCCAGGCACAACCTGACCAGACTGTCCGTGGATTTATTAGGAGGGCACAAGGGAGCAGAGTGGAGTTTGTGTTACTGAGCTTCGTTCTCTTACCTTTTCATTTTGCAAAAGACCACATTCTCTATAAACAAAAGAATATGTTGACAGTTTTAGGCAGGAAGATAGGAGTTTTCATGTATATAGTTGCCTAACCTCCATGCTGAAAAGTCATGTTTAACCTTAAAGTTAGCCTTAATTAATCTTGTCAATTAAAAGTTATATATTACAATATAATTTATCCCCAAACTCATGCAAATAAAGTATTTTCATGCAGCATTAGTTTCATGCAAAACGTGAACTACAAGTAAACCTCTTCTCATTAAAGTATATGACCAAACTTGCTTTATATCAGAACTGAAACAAAATAAAAACAAAAAACAAAAAAAAATACCAGGCCTTACCTTTAAAGTATCCACCATAAATTGATTCTCCACCTTTTCCATTTCCTGAAAACAATGAGCCACAGTGAAAAATTTAAATATTCAACACATAGTAATGATTATCTTTCTAACATTTGTTGTGTGCACACACACATGTGCACAACAGCGTGAGTGTGGAGGTTAGAGGACAAGCTGCAGGAGTGGGCTCTCTGCTTCCACCATGTGAGTCCCAGGGAGAGAACTCTGCTCGGCAGGCTTGTTCACACCTGCCTTTACTTGTGAGGACCTTGCCGGCTCCATTTGTTTTGAATTTGAGACACAGTCTCACTATTGCAGGTCAGGGTGACCTTAAGCTCAAAATTCCTGGTGTTGGGATTACCGGTGTGTGCCATCACCTGCCCCGTTAGTAATTATCACTGCAGTACTGGAGATTGACACTAGGGCCTAGTCCACACCAAGCAAGTGCTCTACAATTCCGCTACAGTCCCAGCCTAATAAATTATTTTTGATGGCCTCAATATGCTGAAGGAACCCTCCAGCCTTTTCATTGCTACACGCCCCCCCCATTATTCTAGGCACATTCAATTTACTTAATCTCTAAAATATTATGATAAATTCTATCATTAAGATTATCTCTATAACCCATGTATTTCAAGTATTCGCATCAAGAACTTTCTAGAATAGATGTAATTAGACAGTACTGTGGTGTTCACTGGAAGGTAATCTATCAGATCATTATAATGTCACTAAAATAAATTACATAAAATAAGATACCATAGTGTTTACTTTTTCACAAATTCTAGATATGTAACATCTGTTCATAAAACAATGATGCACACAATATTCTCATCAATATGTGACATGATTATTTACAATTAAAAGCAATAATGAGATTCTTTAAAAACTGATGGATGGATTTATTAGGAATATAACTTTTAGCTCTACCTTCACTGAAGTCCCCACCCTGAATCATAAAGTTTTTAACCACACGGTGGAATGTAGAACCTTTATAACATAACTTCTTCCCAGTTGTTTTCCCAAGGCCTTTCTCCCCTGGGGAAAAAAAAAAAAAAAGAAGTTTAGCTACAAACCCATCATTCCGTGGAAATAACCAACCAGCTAATCTGTGGTCAAATCCCTCCCATGTGCTGATACTCTGAGAGATATAAGACACACACACACAATGTATGTAGCACACAGACATGATGCACAAACCAAATAAATAATGCAAAGCAATATGTGTATTAAACTGATCCAGAAACAATTTTACGTGCTACAGGAGATAAGAATGGTGATTATTTCACTAAAGAACAAAGTCAAGGAAATGGGTTCAACCATAGGTTTTAAAATTTTAAAGTTTGGGAGATGGAGAGACGGCTCAGAGGTTAAGAGCACTGGCTGCTCTTCCATAAGTCCTGAGTTCAATTCTCAGCAACCACATGGTGGCTCACAGCCATCTACAGTGAGATCTGGTGCCCTCTTGGGGTGTGAAGGTGTACATGCAGGCAAAAAACACTGTATACATAATAAGTAAATAAACCTTTAAAAATGCAAAGTTTGCCATTTTTAATGTTTAACATTAACTATTTTTCTGCTTGGCTAGGGTATATGCAATGATGCATAATGAAAAGCAATTTTTTTTTATAATTTGAGGTGCTAAATTTATTTAAAGAATTGAAATTTGGATAACATTTTTCTAAGACATACTTTTAAAATGTCTCATTTGACAAACTAATATATCAAGATTGTATTACAAAGTAGATTCTTATCATTTTAAAATTATTTCTTGTTCCTCCTGTCCTCTTAAAAGAAATGCTTCCTTCATTTCATATGAAGTAACTATAACATTGTAGCTGTAAAACTCACTTCATGGGCCATTATATTTGTATGATGGTTCCTCTGCTTTAAAGCAGATACAGCTGCAAGTAGCCAGGCGTTGCCACTAGAAACACATTAAAAGCTCACTCACCTGAGCACAGGCATAGGAAGTTTTTGCATGTTTTTGGACATATGTCTGAGAAGAGCTGAAACATAATTCGACCAACTGAAAAATATGTGAGGGAAAACCAACAGTGAGAAAGTTGATAACACACCAACTTTTCTTTAAACAGTCCTGGAGATCAACCCCTCACACTGTTAGTGTTAAATAAAACCTATCGCTCTAGCACAAAAATGGTAGGGTCTGAAGTGTTTTTAACAGGCTTTCTTGTACATTAGACCTCTTTAATAGATAATTAACAATCTTTTAAAACATGTGTTTGTTTTTGCTAGGCTAAAGACCAAACCCAGTACTTCATGTACGCACAGTCTACACACAGTCCCAGCTCCAAGTGCTCTTCTTCAGGGCTATTTATGGGGCCTGTCAGGCCCTGTCAGAGATGAGCACATCCCTCCTCAGCCTCCTCCCTGAGCCAGTCGCCTCAACGGTACTCCTCACTCTTAAGGCTCACGCTGCACTCCCTGATAACCAGGGAACAGGCTGCTCAGAAGAGCCAATGCTCCCTACAGAATACAGCAGTGAGGATGAACAGGTCTGTATCTGAGCTCCTTTTCCCTGGAAAAGAGTTCTCAAATTCTGGTTTCAAGATTCTTTTCAACTGTTCAAAATGACTAAGCGGTTGATTATGTGTTTACATTTGTTAACTCATATATATAAATTAAAACTGAGACATTTCCTTAAGACACAGTCCACTAGCCCACAGGTCAGTGCAGTGAGATCTTCCTGAGGGAAAATCCTATTTTAGTATTATCATAAAGACAGTTCTGCCTGTACAGATCTGCTGAAAGAATATCAGTAAAAGAATATTTAAAAATTTATTACATTTCCTTTTACTTATTTGGGAAGTATGCACGTGTGTTGGAAGTCAGAGCACAACTTGCCAAAATGAGTTTTCTCCTTCCACTATGTGTGCTCCGGGGATCAAACTCAGAGGCCAGGCTCAGCAGCAGCCGCCCCTCCCCCTGGCCCTGAGAACAGCTTTAGTTTACCATTCCCTCCTAACCTCGCTCTACACAACCCTTTCCCTTATGCACATTCTACTTTTGTTGTTGTTGTTGTTTTTCCAGACAGGGTCTCTCTGTGTAGCCCTGACTGTCCTGGACTCGCTTTGTAGACCAGGCTGGCCTCGAACTCACAGCGATCCACCTGCCTCTGCCTCCCAAGTGCTGGGATTAAAGGCGTGCGCCACCACTACCACCCAGCTACTTAAAGACTTTGACAGAATAAATCAAAACTAACTGCAGATCGAATGTAAGTCCTGCTTAGAGCAAACAGAAACTGAGTTCTGCTGTTCTTACTAACAGTGTTAATCCATCCCTTGCTATCCTGTGTGTCCTCTGGGCACTCACTACACATGCCTGCCACGAGTAAGAAGAGCGGCCACTGCTCAAGCTGCTGAGGAAACTCTACTAAGTCAACACTCCACAACTGACGCCAACAAAGTCACAGTGTAAAACAATTTCAAAGCTGTAGTTGTTTCTTGAAGAAAAAGATGTACAAAGGAAACTAAAAGAAAGACTTTTAGGTACTGAATGACCAATGTGTGTCAAGACACGTCAGAATATTTCAAGAAGACCTTTAACACCAGAAACACAGAAATACTTTACCAGTGCAGTACGGATCTCTGCATCTACTCTCAGAAATGCCTGAGATGGCTGAGGCAGACATCAAATCCACAATCATAAGCTTTGCAAGTCAGAACACACTTATCTTTGGAACCATTGTACAATGTTTGCCTGCAGGATAAAAAGACATGAAACAAGCTGGGTGTGGCTCACGCCTCTAATTCCAGGACTAGGGAGGCGGATCTCTGTGAGTTCAAGGCCAGCCTGGTCTACAGAGTGAGTTTCAAGAGAGCCAGGGCTTACAGAGAACCCAAGAAACCAAAACAAACCAAACAAAAAACAAGGTCGGGTACTGTTACCTCGTGTTTAATCCCAGCACCCAGCAATCAAACGACAAAGACAGATCTCTGGATAAGGTAAAGACCAGGCTAGTCTACAGCGAGTTACAGATAAGCAGGGCTATGCAGAGATCCTGTCTCAGAAAAGAAAAGGAAAAGAGAAAAGAATGACACCCTAGGGCTTTCTTAGGACCACAGTACCCTATGCTTGCCTGCTTGCTGTTTTAGTTTTTTGAGACAGAGTTCCTCTGTGTAACAGCAGTGGCTCTCCTGCATACTGGCTACTTACTTGACCATTCACAACAATAACAAAATTATAGTTATGAAGTAGCAACGAAAATAATTTTATGGCTAGAGGTCACCACCACTTAAAGAACTCTACATACTAAAGGGTCACAGCATTAGGGAGGTTGAGAGCCACTGTCTTAGAGCAAGGGAGATGGCTCAGTGGGCAAAACCACTTAGACCACAAATGTGAAGACCTAAGTCTGAAACCCATGTAAAAATGACAGATGCAAATTAGGGACAAAGGGACTAATGTGACTTATGTGATGAAGTTCCAATCAAGGAAAGACCCTGTCTCAAGACAAAATATGGAAGGTGCCTGAGAATTGACACCCAAGACTGTACTGACTTCCACACATGCTGTGTATGTGTAGACCCACACACATCAGTTCACATGCATGTTACACACACATACACACCAGGATAAACACATTAACCCAATCAGGTTCCTACTGCATGACAGAGCATACGTGGTACACGCTCCACCACTGAAGTGCATGTCTAGCCTTCCATACTGAATGAAAGATCAACAAACCTTATCAGAAAAGAACTACCATAGCTTCTAGCTATAGAGACGTATAAAACTTGAGACTCAGTTCACTACATAGCAAAAAAGATGTGGAAATTGATCTCTGTAAAAACAAATGAGAAGGCTGGGCGTGGTGGCACACACCTTTAATCCAAGCCCTCAGGAAGCAGAGGCAGGCGGATTGCTGTGAGTCTGAGGTCAGCCTGGTCTAAAAGGGTGGAAAGTCCAGGACAATCAAGGCTACACAGAGAAACCTTGTCTTGAAAAAACAAAAAACAAATGAGATAACATTAACCTGAACTATGCTCACTAATGAGACAAACTGTAGGCTTTCAACAAATGGCAGTGTATTATTTATAGAAAATAGGTAACATTTGACACATTAGTTTTTGGAACATGAAACAGAAGGCATTCTGCAGGTGTGATCCCTGAAGAAAAGTACGTCAATGTGGTTCAGTAGGCTCTTTTCAGTGGCAAGGCATTAGCTTTGACCATGAAACAAAACAAACCCCCCCTCAAAAAAAAAAAAAAAACCCAGGATTCAGGGCAGGTGAGAAGGAAGAGGCTGGGGATGTAGCTCCAGAGGTAGGTGCCTGTTAGTGCACCTGATGCCCTGGGTCTGACTGCCAGTGTCAAAAGTCAAAGATAAAACAAACTGAGAATAAACTTTATCCTCTCAAAGTTTCAATAAACATGCACGCACCCACCCAGAACTTCTTTCATTAGCCTTCAAAACTTGCCCATCAACCCTGCCCTGCTTATACTTTGTGATAGGTGGTCTCCCTTATGTTGCTCAGACTGGCCTTGACCCTTGAACTCAATTTGTAGCTCAGGGAGACCCTAAACATACAATCTTCCAGTTCAGGTCAAACTTTTCAGAAAACTAAAAGAGGAGCTGCTGAGACATCTGGGCAAGTCCAAGCGCTTGCTCCAAGCCTGACCATCCGAGCCTGATCTCCAGGACCCACATGCTCAGGAGGACTGACTCCCTGCCTTTTGTCTTCTGATCTTCACATGTACGTTCCCACACACATTAAATACATAATTAAAAACATCTTTTTCACATCACTGCTGGGACAAGAGTGAATGAGAATACGAGTGCTACCCAATGGATTTTCCTCCCATGCCACCTGTTTCCCTAGCTGTTTATCTAATTGTGTTATAACAAAGAGTATTCTGTCTAATTAAATTGTGCTCAGTTATTCTCTCTCTCTCTCTCTTTTTTTGGGGGGGGGGGTTCGAGACAGGGCTTCTCTGTGTAGCCTTGGCTGTCCTGGACTCACTCTGTAGACCAGGCTGGTCTCTAATTCACAGCGATCCACCTGCCTCTGCCTCCCGAGTGATGGGATTAAAGGCTTGCGCCACCACGCCCGGCCTTGTGCTCAGTTATTAATGTACCCCTTTAATCCATGATACAAAACTATATTCATGAAGTTATATTCTTAGTAACTCTCTTCAACACCCTTATCATATTAGAACTATCACAGAGAAGTCTTATTAATTCATGAGCAATGAAAGAGTGGAGACTGTTTAAATGTATTAATAAAGGTGAGATATAAGGAACAGTTCTCCGGCTGGAGATATGGCTCAGAGGTTAAGGACGTAGACTGCTCCTCCAGAGGTCCTGAGTTCAGTTCCCAGCAACCACATGGTGCCTCACAACCATCTGTAATGTGACCTGATGCCCTCTTATGGCCTGCAGGCCTACATGTAGACAGAGCACTGTACACATAATAAATAAATTTTAAAAGAGACATTTCTCCTGTTCTCTCAGTACAGGTCTGACCTCATACTCTATCCTGAGTGTGAGTCTCAAGTTTAAAGAGTAAGGATCAAGGTAAGTAAACTCCCACACTATTGTCTTTAGAACCACAAAAGACCAAGGGCACAGGCATGCGCCTGGCATTACCCTTTAATTTCTTGATATAAATTTCAAATACTTTACACTGTTTTCTAAGGATATACTGTAGTGTTTTGTAAATCTTAAACAGGAAAGTAAAACATCCATTCTAAGGCAGGTGTGGTGGCGCACGCCTGTAATCCCAGTACTTGGGAGTTAGAGGCAGGTGGATCACTGTGAGTTCGAGGCCAGCCTGGTCTACAAAGTGAGTCCAGGGCAGCCAAGGCTACACAGAGAAACCCTGTCTCGAAACAACAACCACAGCAAAAAAAAAAAAACCAAAAAGCCATTCATTCTAATCATGTCCCCATTTTTATTGAATTTGATAAACTGCCAAGGGTTTATGATCTTTCTCTTGGGCCCACAGAAAGGAACCATAAAGCCAGTAAACCCTTTTAAAGAAATCATCCTGGGCCTAGGACCGCAGCTTAGTTGTCCAGTGCTGGACTAGCATGCACAAAGCCTCACTGAGTAGGAGCAACTGTTCTGGAACTTTGATCTTCTTCTTTCAGCTAGGATCCTAGACTACCCCACCATGCCTGGCAGAAGAATATCCCTATACTTAGGCATACACACTAACGTATTTCAAAGTAAAGAACCATGATGTAAACACCCTTGGACATGGTCAGAATAAAAATGACTTCTGTTAAGAGAACACATTGGCCTTGAGCAATGTAAGGCTAGCCTGGGAAACAGTGAGATCTGGTCTCACAATAAAAGGAAATGGCAATTCCAAACACAGAACTATTATGTTTAATAGTTAAAATATAAAAGAAGAGGTGGTCAGAATTTTAAAAAGGTCATTTGTTATCTATAAGTAACTTATTTTAAAATTTGATATAGCCAGAACTGGTGGAACACATTTTTAATCCCAGCACTGAGGAGGCAGATGGAGAAGGATCTGTGAGGCCAGCCTGGGCTATACTGAGGAGGCAAATGAAGAAGGATCTGTGAGGCCAGCCTGGGCTACATACTGAGGAGGCAGATGGAGAAGGATCCGTGAGGCCAGCCTGAGCTACATACTGAGTTGCTGGACAGCCAGAGCTATGTTAGAAAGACCCCATCTCAAAAAGAGAGATGGGGTAAGAGAGAAAAGGTTGAGCATCCCTATCCAAAAAAGTTTAATTCTTACACCATTTGAGTATCACACAATAGCACAAGTGACAAAGTTCTGCCTGATGAAGTAGCAGTCACAACACACATACACACCAACATTAAATTACCTTACGGCCATATATATATATATCATGTATATGAAACAGAAACAAATTCTCCCAAAACATCTTATATATGCAAAGGTTTGCAAACTTCAAAGCAAAATCTGAATTCTCAATTACTTTTTATCTCAAGCATTCTAAATAAAGGTTATCTAATCTATACTTAAAAAGCAAGCCACTTCTACATTCATGAGGTAAAGACAATCTCAGAGAAAATTAAATATTTTGGGCTGAAAGAGACTGAGGAACATCAAATTTTGTGGGATACATTTACACACACACACAGACACAAACACTCTTTACATTAAAAAAGGAATCAAGTGAGCAACAATTGAAGCTTCTGCTTTAAGAAACTAGAAAAGACAGGCTGGAGAGATGGCTCAGTGGTTAAAAGAACTGACTGCTCTTCCAGAGGACTTGCATTCAATTCCCGGCACCCACACAGTGAGTCACAACTGTCTGTAACTCCAGTTTCAGGAGATCCAACTCCTTCACACAGGCAAAACACTAATGCACATAAAATAAAAATAGGAAAGAAGAAGAAAAAAAAAAGAAACTAGAAAAGAAAAAACCAAAGCAAGCATTAGAAGGAAATGATTTTTTAAAAATTGATAAAACTGAAGAAGACAGAAAATATTCAATGACACTGAAGTGTGGTTCTTGAAAACTGACTTGGTAAGCCGCTAGGTGGACCAACTAAGGAAAAAAGACAAGAGGTGCACACTGTCCAAGAACGGAGAGAACTGGGTGCCTGTGACAAAACTCTAAGAATCATGACCTCAGTCTCCTCAAACACCGCTTGTTCTTGGAATGTGAGTCCCCCTGACTATCCCGGCTGTGCTGGACAAGGGCTCACTTTAAATTACTCACTGTAACTAGCTGTTGGTGTCTATTTGCCTCTATGAAAAACATGTCTTTGACATGCATGGCTTTTGTCCTTGTGACTGTATTCAGGTGATTCTTCTTAATCCTTGGAGTGGAATTTGTCTGATGCTCTGAATAAAGTTAATCTGTTTTGCCCTGTATTGACAGTAATTAAAATACACACTATGCTGTTCTCAATTCACACATCTTGATTTCTGTATCACCTCTGCTTATCAAATTACATCAGATACTTTTATCTGTGGTGCTGGAAATTGAACTTTGACCCTTAAATAAACTAGGCAAGTACTCTCCCACTAAACTATATTCCTGGCTGATTCTTAATTCTTCATTCCTGATCAGCAGTTAATTCATGTTCCAGAAAGTAAGCTGTGCAGCGGTGGTGCACATCTTTAATCCCAGCACTTGGAGCTCTGTGAGTTCAAGACCAGCCTGGTCAACACAGAAAAACCCTGTCTTGAAAACAAAATAAAACAACAAAAAAGATAAAACTAGAAGACGCCCTTTAAAAAAAAAGAAAGAAAAAGACAAGACATTAAAGTCAAGATTGTGTGGCCATGTCAAACACTTCCTTTTCAAGGCTGGTAACTGCCGTGTTGGGGATCAAAGCCAGGTCCTTGGTCATGCTAGGAAAATACTTCCAAGTTACACTCCTAATTAACCAATTATTGCTGAGTATGCTCATACCTTGGGTTTGCAAAAAATCTCAAGAACAAATTTGGTAAATGATGAATAAACTGCAGATCCAGTAAGGGTTGAAGTGTTAAATGGGAAAACCACAGCTCCTTTGTTTGGAGCCCTATCTTCCTCTATCGGGGTCAAGTGCTCCTTCTCTTCCCTCTACTCCAGCCACACTAGGCTCTCCGTGTTCCCGCAAAAACACAAGTGCTGTCACGGAGCCTGAGCTACGTGGTGTCAATACCAAGCATGGTTCTCAAACACAGGCACACTATTCAGTCTCCCACCTACTTAAAAAACGTCATCTTCTGCAGAGGACCTCTCCTCACCACCTCACTAAGACAGCACTAGAGGGAATGGCTTTACCCCTTTGTTTACTTCCCGTCTTCTTCCAACAGGATGTAACTTTCAGTCAGTGCTGTCATTCCAGAGCCTAGGACAAGCTCTCCTGACACTCTACAACATAAAATGTGGCACACACCACATACCCCCAAGTAAAATGTTTACAACTCTGCGCCTTGAAACAAGCACTTCAGGAAAACGTGTGTAAGTTTGTACATGTGTATATATCTTTACGCTGTGTACATGTATGCTTACATGTGTGTGCATGTGTGTGTATCTGCGCATTAACGAGTGGCCGGAACACTGTGGAACTCCCACCATAAAACACCACGGCTGCAGCGTATGCTCGCTGCAATTCCCGGGCTACAAAACACACCCGAGCCGCTCTGTCCCCCTAAGCCGCCTTTCCAGGAGTCAGGACATTCTAGGCGAAGACTCTCGAGGGACTCAAGTCGGAAGGCACCGCGCACGGCTACTCCGCAGCTGAGCTGCAGCGCCGAGGCGGCCGGCACCCGCCGCCCGGGCCCGCCCCGCCCCGCCCCGCCCCGCCCTCAGCACGCCCCGCTCACCCGGCTCCCGGTTGATCTCGATGTCGAAGTGGCACTGCGGCCGGTCCTGGGCGCCCATCGCGAGCGCGGCGGCGGCGGCGGCGGCGGCGGGAGCTGCGGACCGGGAGGAGAGCGCTGAGGGCGGGCGAGCGGGCGGGCGGGCGGGGCCGCTGGGCAGGGGCGCGGCCGAGGGGAAGGAGGGAGGGAGGGAGGGAAGGAGGGAGGCCGCCCGCCCGCCCCGGCCTCCCGCGCTCCCGGGCAGAGCCTCACCTGGCCGCACAGCTCCGGGTCAGCGCAGGAGAACGCCCTGCCAGCGCCGCCGGAGCCCAACGTCACCAACGGAACGCCACCTCCTCCCGCCCGGGGGGGGTCCACGCCAAAGCTCGCGAGACTGGCGGCGTCACGGAAGAGTCCAATCTCGTGCCCCGCCCCTCCAGGATCGGCGGTCCAATCCCGAGCGCCCGGATGTGTGCGGGCATCGCGAGACTTCGTGCTCTCGGGCCCGCGAACGAAGGCGGTGCGGAGCCGAGGCTTCCGCAGACTACGTGGCACTCCGGCCGGTCTGGCGCGCCCGGTTGGGACGGGCTTCTGTACACCGCGGTCACGCCGTTTGTCTCGCGTTAGATAGACTCGCGGGAACCGGTTATTCCTCACTTACGCCTGTCAGGCTGAGGCAGGAGGCTGGCCGCCAGCTCGAGGCCACCCTGGGTCACTGAGACTTTCTCGGAAACCAAACCCCGAGCCGCGGCGTCCACAGCGCAGCTCCGGCACGGGGGAGGTGAAGGCAGGAGACGCACAAGCTGGAGGTCAGCCTGGGCTGCCCGACCGGGGCTCCTGAGCGACGGCCCAGCACTGGCTGAGGAGCCGGGCTCAACTCCGAACGCGAGCACCTGGCCATGCACACTGCGCACAGACATGCACGCCGGCACCTGGCCATGCACACTGCACAGACATGCACGCCGGCACCTGGCCATGCACACTGCGCACAGACATGCACGCCGGCACCTGGCCATGCACACTGCACAGACATGCACGCCGGCACCTGGCCATGCACACTGTGCACAGACATGCACGCCGGCACGTGGCCATGCACACTGCGCACAGACATGCACGCCGGCACGTGGCCATGCACACTGCGCACAGACATGCACGCCGGCACCTGGCCATGCACACTGCGCACAGACATGCACGCCGGCACCTGGCCATGCACACTGTGCACAGACATGCACGCCGGCACGTGGCCATGCACACTGCGCACAGACATGCACGCCGGCACCTGGCCATGCACACTGCGCACAGACATGCACGCCGGCACCTGGCCATGCACACTGTGCACAGACATGCACGCCGGCACCTGGCCATGCACACTGTGCACAGACATGCACGCCGGCACCTGGCCATGCACACTGCACAGACATGCACGCCGGCACCTGGCCATGCACATTGCACAGACATGCACGCCGGCACCTGGCCATGCACACTGTGCACAGACATGCACGCCGGCACGTGGCCATGCACACTGCGCACAGACATGCACGCCGGCACCTGGCCATGCACACTGCGCACAGACATGCACGCCGGCACCTGGCCATGCACACTGTGCACAGACATGCACGCCGGCACCTGGCCATGCACACTGTGCACAGACATGCACGCCGGCACCTGGCCATGCACACTGCACAGACATGCACGCCGGCACCTGGCCATGCACATTGCACAGACATGCACGCCGGCACCTGGCCATGCACACTGCACAGACATGCACGCCGGCAAAACACTCAAAAACCTTGACAGGTGTGTGAGCGATAACACACACCTTTTAATCTCAGCACTCTGGAGGCAGAGACAGGTGCATCTCTTGAGTTTGAGGTCAGCCTGGCCAGTCAGGGCTACATAGGCCCTATTTTAAGAGGAAAAAAGCACATATTAAAATATATGTTGCCTTTGGAGAGATGGCTCAGCTGTTAGAGCGCCTCCTGAAAGCTGGTGTAGCAGCACACACTAACCACAGCACCCACCCACACCAGGTGGCTCAGGACCACCTGACCTCAGTTCTGGATTCCAGCCAGTGTAGCACCCTAGGCCCCCCAGACACAGACATAGGGCACATAAACTCTTGGAGACACATCCACCTAAGTTTTAAAATAAAAACGTAAAAAACAAGCCGTAGCAGGTTTGGAGGGTTGGTTCCCGCTTTGTCTTCAGTGTTGGTGGGCAGCTGCTTCTGTCAGGTGTCACTTCCAGGATCGTGTTGACCTTAGCAGTCCAGGCCCCGGTCTATGGAACACGAGGGGTCAGGACACAGATGCCTTGGTAGGAAGACACACGAATGCTCTGAACAGAACCCTTGTCATATAAGGTGGCAAACACTTTCTCACAATCTTGGCCCTGCCTTCTCCCTGCCTTTGACTGTTTTCTGCCAGAGGTTTCTATTTTATTTTTTAAAGTCCTTTTATCGATGAAAAAAAATGTTCTTTCCTAGAGCTAACATTGTAGGAGTTTTATATTTTTGTTTGTAAAAACTTTATTTTGGGGACAACAGACTTATACCACATTGCACTTCCCTTTCCTTCCTCCAAGTCTTCCCATAAACCCTCCTTGTTCTCCGTCAAATCCACGGCCTTTTTCACTAATTGGTGCTACATGTATCCCTAAATACAACCTGCTCTGCCTGTTACTTGCAGTATGTTTTCAGGGCTGACCACTTAGTGGGGTCTTCCGGGAGGACTGTTTCTCCCAAGCTCATCGTTCCTCAGTTCCGTGTTCAGCTTGTGCCTCGGCAGTCACGTTGGTGAGGTGTACTAGAAGACAAAATCTTGACGCAATCTTACAGCAAACGGCCTGATCCCGTGGCTCTCCACAATCTCTTTGTCCCTCCCTCTACAGGAAGTGTTCCCTCAACCTCAGGTGCAGGAGTTGTTTTATAGATGTATCTGTTGGGAGTGGACTCTGCAACTCTTGAGTTTCAATTGGTTGTGGTTTTCTGTAACGGTCTCTGCTTATTGCAAAGGGAGGAAAGAAGGTCCACCTTGATGGGTCAGATGGAGAGGGTGTGGCCCGACTGGCATGGATACAGGAGATGGACATCAGCACGTACTCATGGGGTATGGATGGGAGGAAGCTCAGGACGAGTTAGCAGAAGCAGATGGCATGGGATGGAGGCTGGGAGGTAATGGAAGGTAGTCAGGGGATTAGTATCTGCCCTCCCCCAGGTGAACCAAGGCCATTCTAAATACAACAGGTGTCTGTGTCTTTGATTGATAACGGGTTAGAAAATACCACCGTAATAACTATAGCCTAATAATACTTACTAAGCCTTACTTTTAAACTTACATCAACAGAGGGATAAGAACTACACTAGACCCTGGAGAAGAATGTCCACCAAAGCTTGTTATTTTGGTGGTCGGTTGACCCAGCATTTTGTGGTTGGTTTGTGCTTCTGAACTCAGAAATCCCTGGAGGCTGGGATGTAGCTTAGAGTGTGTGAGGCTCTGCGCTCCATCTGCACCACCAGAGAACAGCGAGAGGAGGCAGGGGAAGAGGACAGAGAAGGGGAGGGGAGAAAAAAATGGACGTGTGTAGACTCCAAGTTCAATAAAACATTCTCCGTTTCCATCTGGGACTTGACATTTTTTCTTTTGTGTTTAAATCTAGTCTTCATGTGTCAGCTATGGTGGGACTCACAACTTGGAGGTCGCAACAAATGTCCACTTGTTAAAGACAATGTTTTTAACCCATGAATTGCTCGGCTTTATGACCACATATAATTATCAGTGCCATGCTGTTGCTTTTATACAATTGTAAAACTTGCACTATCTTTACCATTTTTAGGCCAGCTCTAAGTGCAGTTTAGTGACATGAAGGACATTTTCCTTATGGTGTAGCCGTCACCATCAACCGACTTAGATAGTTTGTTACATAGAATAGCATCCTCGAGCTCATTCCCCTCGCCTTTCCCCCGCATGCACAACCACGCTTCTCCCCGTGCATAGAGCACACTGTTGAAGTTCTACTGTGGTTGTCAACTTGACTGCGTCTGGAAAAACTAAACTTAAGCTGGTGGGCACTCCTGTAAGTTTTCCCAATTGGGCTATTTCAAAGAGGAGGAGTCACACTAATCTGAGCCTCACTTTCTTGTGGCTCTCAGATTAAAAGGCACGGAAGGAGGAAGCACTGCTTTTGCCTGCTTGCAGCCTACCACGAGCCGGTTCGTCTCTCCTACGGGCCAGTCATTCCTTTCTGCTTGTTGAGGCTTCCCACAGAGACAGACGACCAGCAGCTCCAGGACTCTTCAGGCCTCAGTGAAAAACTGCGATAGCTGAGACCCCGGGCTGTGGCTGGTCTTTGCTACTTTGTGGGTTCTTCTTTTTCCTACCCTTTATTTCCCCCTCTATCACTAGATAGGAGAGAAAGAAGGACAGTGAGAGAGCCTTGAATTTGATTTCTTTCTCTTTCTTCTTTAAACACGACTAACAAGCCGCAGCCAACTCCCTGAACCACCGCCAACCCTGCCTCTTGGGGCCCTAGCATTTATATACACTTGGGAAAGCTCGCCGAATTCCAAACGTCACAGTCTCAGAAACTACCTTCAGCTGGGAAAACCCATGCCTCTCCTAGAGCACAAGTCATAGTCAACTTCTTTGGACAGTCTGAAACAGCCCTACATCCCCAAATCTGGAGTTAAAACAACAACAACAACAGCAAAATCCTTATTTCTGTGTTGTTGTTTTTTTTAAAGAAACCAAAATTCCAGAATTGTCACTGCTTCCAGCCTCATGGGCTGAGCAACTGATTTTCAGTCTTTCAGAGAGTAAGCCAGTGAGCCACTGTCTCCCAAGGCCTCTGCTTCAGCTGCAGGCCCCAGGAAGTCCTGCCCCGACCTCCCCTCATGACGGCTTGGGAGCAGGACATTGAAGCCAAACTCTTTCCTCCACAAGGTGCTTTTCATCATGGTGTTGTATCACAGCCACAGAGAACAAACTGACACAGATGGTTCTGTCTTTACAGTTGGCTGGTTTCACAGCACAAAAGCAAGATATATTTAAGTTCTTCCATGTTGAATATCAAGCTTCCAAGTAGGAAGGAAACAAGAGGGGAGAGATAGGGGTGAATACGATCAAAGCATATTACTTAATGTAAGAAAATGTCATCATTAAACCTATTGTGTATATGCTAACAAAAACATTTTCCCATGCCCGGGCGTGGTGGCGCACGCCTGTAATCCCAGCACTTGGGAGGCAGAGGCAGGCAGATCACTGAGTTCGAGGCCAGCCTGGTCTACAAAGTGAGTCTCGGACAGCCAAGAAAACACAGACAAACCCTGGCTCAAAACAACAAACAAACAAACAAACAAACAAACAAAACCCAAAAAAACATTTTCCCTTTTTCAGGGTTGCATGTGGCCTAGGGTGACCTTGACTCCTGTCCCACTCCAACGTGTGCCTATGCTGCTTACTAGGTGGGTTTTTTGTTTGTTTCTTTTTTCCTTCTTAGCTGGGAACACTCCCTTTGCTTGATTGTTTTCAGTGTGTGTAATTCAGCCTCAAGCAAGGACACCTGCCTCAACCTCCCTCCCCACAAAGAAACCGTGTACAACCTAAGAGAAGAGTGAAAGAGGAGCAGATAGGGTTGTGAGGATGGCATTAGTTAGAGAGGGACATTTCAGGATGCTGAAGTGCACACCATTTATTATAACGTTTTCTGATAATTAAGAAGCACCCCTGGTTTACTGACAATAATGGCACTGCTGTCACATACCTCAGGTCCTTAGAGTTTTACCGTGGGACCTGCTTTATTACTAAAATATTTACACTAAGAATATAGTGGAGTCAGTAGCAGCTTTCTTCACAGTGTAAACTGAAGCACAGGCTTTCTGCCCATGTCCTACGTAGCTCGGTTGCTACTGATTCTGTCTCTGTTTCACAGGAGAAGGGTTGCATTCAGTCACGCTCAGCACGGCCTCCCGGAAGGCTACTCCACCACCTTTGTAAGGCCACTTGTGTTGGCATCTGCGATGGTAGCTAAGTAGATGAGATTTCTATGCAGCACGTGCTGGTACCTACGGGTGGAAGCAAACAGTAGAAGCTTGTTTGTATTCACCACGCAAGCCACAAGAGAGCCTACCCGCTGCAGTGGAATGGCTGCTCAACTGACTGATGGCACAGGCTACCAGCCCTTTTTATTTTTGGAGACAAGGTCTTCCTATATAGCCCTGGCTGCCTCCAACCTCAGAGATCCACCTGCCTCTGCCTCTCCAGGACACCACTTGGCTTCCCCAAGCTTCCTGTTTAACTTACCTTCTCATCCGTTCCCACTTCTCACTCCACGTCTGCCCCTGCGATCAAGCAACTAGGATGGTCTCGTGGACTACAACAGCCATCTCCTCTTCCCCATGATCTACTTTGCAGGCCTGCTTTCTGCTACGGAGTTGAGGTGACCACAGCAGCTTAAATCAAGGTCCTGTCATGCTGTTCTCAAAGCCTTCAAGATGCCGTCTCACTCCTGTGTCTTACGTGATGGGGTCTCCGGTTATGCCCGCATTCTCATCTCTTGGTTCTGAGGAGACCCAGCACCTCACGCTGCCTTGCTTACTTCCGGGGCCGGCCTGGCTTCACTCAGTGTTGCCTTATTAGAGACGCCCTGCACTCTGCCTCCCTCCCACCTATCCTGCCTGGTTTCTGCAGTGCTGGAACTGAACCCAGGACTTCCATGCACAGAAAGCCCTCTACCACGCCCCTGACTTCATCCTGCCCAAGGCATGACATGCCTATTGTATGTCTTCCCTCTGGATTCCAGAGTCTAGAACGTCAGCTTCCCAAGAGTAGGAATCTTTCATGCTGCTTTTCCCCAGGTTCACACACTGCCTTCCAGCCCATAGCACCGCTGCTGGGTGTGGTGGCACATACCTTTAGTCTCAGCACACAGGAGGCGTGGCGGGGGGGTGGGGGGGTGGGGGGGTGGGGGGGTGGGGGGGTGGGGTGTCCTACGACCAAGGTGAGCATGTGACACAGCAAGTGTTAGCTGCTTTTTTGTTTAGGAGTCATCAGACATGGGAAGCAACTTTTACAATGTTTAAAAAAAAAACAGAATAGGAGATTTGTAGTACTTTCCTATCTTTGCACAGGAGTCAGCATGCCAAGGAGAATGTGCTGTAGGCATTTTCTAAAGCTGAGAATGTTTCTACAAACTGTAAAAAGCAAATCATCAAATGTTGGAGTCAAATATAAACACCTCAAAATGGCATTCTGCTATTCCATTAAGATACTTGTAGAAAGGTTGTAGGTGACTTTTTTTTTTTTTAAAGACAAGGTCTCTCTGTTTTAGGCCTGGCTGTCGTGAACTCACTTTGTAGACCCAACTAGCCTGGAACTCAAAGATAGGCCTGCCTCTGAGTGCTGGGATTAAAGGTGTGTGCCACCACGCCTGGCTTAGTGATTTTTTTTTTAGGAGGCACAAAAATTATGGCACTTTTAAATATTTAAGTAACAATAAAACATTTTCTGTAAAAATGGGGCCTATTTCTTAGGAAAAGCTCTCAGATTCTGTTTCTTCTCATTCTGATAGCCAATAGAGAACACATTAATTCTATCCTGAATTAACCTTTGTTGTTCGTGTGTATCTCCCACAGACAGCAAAGGGGCCACGGCTCTAACCTGAACCTAGCTTTCGGATGCTTCCCCCTGTGGTCAGTAGACAGGACTTTATGTGGAAAAACTCCAGATTCTACCAACTGTCTATATTGCCTTGACTCGCAAGTAAATAACCTTCAGCAGGCGGGAGAGGGAGGTGAGCGAGTCTTACTATGTAATCCCAGCTGGCCAGCCTCCGGCCGCAGCCGGCCCAGACCTAGGGTTACAGGCATGCAGCACCCCCTCTCCCCTCGGCGCTCCAACACCCAGGACTGCCGCGCCCCCGTGCCACTTACTGGACGCACTCGTTCGCCCGGCCCTTGTTCTGGTACTCCACGATACAGCGGATCAGCTGGTCGTTCTCCTCCAGGAGCTGAAAGACGTGCGAAGGGGGAAGCGCAGGGTGCCCTGAGGCGGGGGTCCTTTCCCGGCCCCCAGCCTGCCCCCACCACGGTCCGGCCCTGCAGCTCCAGCACCAGGTCTCCGCCTCCGGGACACTCACCCGCTGTATAATCTCCTGGTTGACCTTGGCCTTGCCGCGTAGCCAGTCAGGAGCAAAGATGACCGACATGCTTGACAGTAAGCTGGGAATCCCCTAGGCGGGAGCAGCCAGGTCGCGCGCTGCTGACGCAAGCCTGCGCCGAGGCGTGCCCCGCCCCCTGAGGGGGTGGGGAAAAGCCACAAGAGAATCGACGCTGATTGGGTGCACCTGTGGGGCGGGGCGTAACCTGTGATTGGACGCGCCCGGCTTGCTATTGCGTAGTCTGTGACGGAACTTGGTTGATGATAGATGGCCAAGGGCTGGCTGGTGTCTCTGTATCCTGGCTCCGTGTTCCAGTGCGGTGGGACCCGAGGGTGCTGCCTCCTTAGCTTTTCTCTTTTCCCGAAGATATATGAATGTGCCCAGATGCTCTCTGGGAACCAAGAACATGTGTATCAGGGGTGTTGTATGATTATTAATATTTAATATTTATTATTATATTAATAAATAATAAACCAAGGAGTAAAGCTGGTTACTCCTTGATCAGCTTTATACTCAAATAACCACACAGAGAGACTAGGATGTATTTAATTAGCCTAGAGCACAATGATGAACAATAATTACTCCATCCTAAACCGCCAAGCTAGTAGAATTTCCTCCCACTCAGATTTCCCACACCATACTCGCTTTTTACTCATATCCTAGGTCTAGCTCATTTCTCCTAGTGTTTCCTGGTCCTCTCCAAGTGCATTCCTCCTGTTTTTCCTGCTTTTTCTCCTCCCCTCACTGGCCCAGGATGTCCCACCCTATTCTCTGTTATTGCTCGGCATTGGCTAGTTGGCTTTTATTGGCAATACAGAGAACAAATGGTGACGTGTTTACACAAATTTAAGACAGGAGATACTTAGAATAAACACCACAGTGCAGTCCAGATTGAAACCAGGCAGTGGGGTAGAGAAATTACCATATGAAAGAACAAAGGCTAAACTGTGCACAGTCCATATGAACATTATGCCACCATAGGGGCTAGTTGTCAAAAACCGGGGCCTGCTCTTCTAGAGGACCAGAGTTTGACTCTCAGCACCTATACACACACACTTGTAACTTCATCTCCAGAAGATCTATGGCCTGTGGGCACACAAACACCTGTGGCAAACACACATGTGCACATGAATAAAAGCGTGTTATGAAATCATATTGATTGCTTGTTGCTACCCATATAAAGTGCTATTTTCTCCATTAATGCATTTTTCTCAAGTCCTATTGGCCAGCAATGACCATCACACTCTGAGCCAGGGCGATGTGACTTTAGAACTTCATTTAAGGGGGAGATTTTGAGGACCTCCCTAGAATTTGCGGGGGGGGGGGTTCCCCTGCCCTAGAGCAGGTTTGCCTGCCCCTATCCAGGCTTATAAAGCACCGTCTTCTACCTCTTTCACAAGCATGGGGGTCCAGTGAGAGAAGTTGGGATGATCTGCTTGAGGTGGGGTCAGGACTCAGAGCTCCTTGCTTCTCAAATTCCCTTCCGAGACTCAAATCTCCCAGGGATTCCACAGAAGGGAGGATGGGCAGAAGAGGAGCCACGGAGCCGCCAAGCGCAGGGTGGAGACCTTGCTCAGTAGCACTCTGCCCTCAACAATTCCAGTTTAGACAGTAGAGGAACGATCTTCACAGGAGGTGGTGTGGAAGAGGGGCCGGTGCAGGGAAGAGCCTCACAGAACACGACTCTGAACTTCCTCCTGGGAACCACGCGTGTTGTTAGGCAGAAGAGTGGTAAAGTGTGAGGTGCGCCTGCGAACTTCCCTGGCAGCAGTGCGATGAAAGGCAGGAAGGGCAGCTGGGTGGGAAGAGCAGGTAGAAGGTGGCCACGGGTGTGCACCCCAGAGGAAACGGATACTGCTGTGAGAGTAACGTGCATTTGAGGCAGCAGACTTGGTAGGCCTCAGGGACTGAGTGGGAGCATGATGCAGGAAGGCTGGGCGGATGGTGCTCGGGAGTTCCAGGTTTGGCATCCGAGAGAGGTGCAACGCATTTATGGAGGTGGGGAACAGGTGTCGGGGAGCCAGACTGAAGGCAACAGAAATGTAGTCTGAGGTCATCCCATGTGAAAATACTGAACCTCATGGCTGGCTGTTGGGTCTGGAACCATGAATAGGTCTGGAGGGAGAGAGCTGTGAGGAACATCACTTTAGCAGACTGATCTGGATGGTGTACAGGGTTAGCCTGCCTAAGGAGCGTGTGACAGCTTCCTGCAGGCAGAGGAGAAGAAGACACAGAACGCGTGGAAGGAGAAGGGAGCTGTGAGGGGACAGGACGTAAGGGAAAACAGAGAGTGACCAGTGCTGAAAGGACGAGTAAGGTCAGACTAGGTCTTTGATACGATAGGCAGAAATCAGAATTGCAACGTGCTCAGATGTGGTGGGAAAGGTGAGGTGTGGAGTATCCAAACACTGACCACGTTATCCAGGAGGATGGGCCGAACGGAAGGCAACGTGGGGGAAGCTGGAGGAAGACTAGCCGACACACATCCAGCAGCCCCACACATCATCACCTTTATGGTCACTTGCTCTTCAAGGAAGGAAGCTTCCAGAAGGGCAAAAACAAGCGACCTAAAGAATGGGAGATGGGGGTGTGGCCTGAGGGGGATTTCAAGATGGGGGTGTGGCCTGAGGGGGATTTGGAGATGGGGGTGTGGCCTGAGGGGGATTTCAAGATGGGGGTGTGGCCTGAGGGGATTTGGAGATGGGGGTGTGGCCTGAGGGGGATTTGGAGATGGGGGACTGGACAGAGAGCTGACTTGGTGTCTGCTGGATGGTGTCACCAGCCTGGCTGAAGCTGGCATTGTGCGTGGCACGGATTCCCGCGGCATTAGCACGTACGGTCCAGCAGGCGACTGATGGTCGATGGGACAGAAGGCGCGAGCGTGTCAGCACACCACAGAGAGAGCTGGGAGATGTGAGCACCCCTGCACTCCCAACTTATGGGGAAGGAAGCGAACACAGAAAGGAATAAATGAATAGAACAAAACAGAGGGCCACTGGGCTAGAATTTCCCCAGAAGAGTGTGTGGGGGGGGGGGGGGGGAAGCGGGGTAAGCAAACGATCCGGAGGGGAGGACAGAGAGCAAATGTCTAAAGTTACAAATAGCCGGATGTGGAAGTTGTCTGTGGAGATGTAGGGATTATGGGGTGTGGACAGCTGAGGAGGTTTGGAACGGGAAGTCTCTGAAGGTGACATTGGTCATGAGTGGTCAGGGACCTTACCCATTTCCCATTGAGTTCTAGTGCCTGAGACCCACCAGGTGTGCCAGTCAGAAGGCGAGGGCACGTTCTATCTAAATCACTCACATCTCAAACACTAATATTCCCAAGGCTCCAGCAACATTTAAAAAGACCTTATATTTTGTTCGTGTACTTTGGTTTTGAGATAGTGTCTCACAAAGGATGACTTTGCACTTCTAACTCTCCTGTCTGTACCTTCTGAGTGCTGAGATTACACCTGTGCCTGTAGTGCTGGAGGCAGAAGCCACAACTTCATGCTTGTGCTCCATAAACACTCCCCACAGGAGCCACAAGAGCCACATCCCAACCTGGAGTTTCTTAATTTTGCTTTTATTTATTTATTTATTTATTTATTTATTTTTATATTTTATTATTATTATTATTATTATTATTATTAATATTATTATTATTATTATTTGGTTTTTTCAAGACAGGGTTTCTCTGTGTAACATCCCTGGCTGTCCTGGACTCGTTTTGTAGACCAGGCTGGCCTCCAACTCAGAGATCCGCCTACCTCTGCCTCCCAAGTGCTGGGATTAAAGGCGTGAGCCACCCCAGCCTGGCCCTACTTTTGCTTTTTAAAACAAATTTTTTAAAGATTTACTTATATGTATGAATGTTTAGTCTGCATACATGTATTGCAGCACATGCCTGTGGAACAAGTTTTGGTTTCTTTAAAAACTCAGTTATGTTATGTACATATGTTTTTGGGGGTGCTGGAGAGAGATGGCTCAGCAGTTAAGAGCACTGGACTGGCTGCTCTTGCAGAGTTCCTGAGTTCAATTCCCAGCACCCATATGGTGGCTCACAACCCATCTGTAATGGAATCTGATTCCCTCTTCTGGTGTGCAAGAAAACAGAACACTCTCGTACATAAAATAAATAAATTAATTAAAAGTATATTTTTTGTTTTAATCCCAATTGTGTGATATAGGACTGCCTTAGTTTACCCACAGCTGATAACAGCCTCGTGAGGTTTGGAAAGGGATGTGGTCTTTGCCAGCTGGAGTTAGTGGAATTCTGAGGACTTTGGGAGAGTATAAATATCAGAGCCCAGAGAGAGGCAGGGGCTTTGAGGAGACGGATGGAGGATGCAGAAGGTTCCTCCTGCTGCGTTTGCCGTTTGCTGCTGCTGGGCTGCTGGGTATCCTGACGACAGAGATTGGTATTTTCCCAACGAATCCGGTGACCCTAACCAGCCGGAACTACGTCTAAAGAGGTCTGCGCCCCCTTTCTCTTCTAACCTTCTTTCTCTCCTACCTAGGGTCGGAGGTTGGAAGGGAGGAACAGGCATTAAGGAACTCCAAATAAAGTAGACTTTAAAAAGCAACACCTACACTTGCCTGTCTGGTGCCGGTGGACGTCAGGAGAGGGTGTCAAATCCTTCTGGAGTTACAGATGGTTGTGAGCTGCTGCCAGTACAGGGAGTCAAGGCAAGGTCCTCTGCAAGGGTAGCAAGTGCTCTACACTCCCAGGCCAATTCTCTAGCCCCACTGATTTTTCTTTTTTCTTTCTTTCTTTCTTTCTTTCTTTTTTTTTTTTTGAAATGGGGTCTCAAACTATAGTCAAGCTGGCCTACAATTCACAATTTCACCTAGGCTAGCTTCAAACTCATGATTTTACTCCTGTGGTAGGCCTCCTTAATTCTGCCAACACAGGTGTGAGCCAGTACATTGCCTAAACATCGAATTTTATAGGTCTAGCAGCAGATTTTCTCTGCCTAGGCAGGGCACACAGTGGACAGGGGCGTCAGATACTCCTGTATCTACCAGGTTTTCTCCTTTGTGAATGTTATGACCCAGCCTTGCTGAGGCTTGTTACGGACCAGCCCTGACTCAGTATAGGAGGGGACTATGGCAAGACACAGTAACTGCCCGAAGGCGATCCTGTGTTCGTTTTGTAATTTGTCTGTGGTTATATAAACCCTGCTTCCATTTCCACCCACAGGAGAAATACCACTTAGAAGTAAGTCTTCACTCAGCTCAGGTCTCTCCGGGGAACCACAGCCTGGCTATCCAGCTGCCATGCTATGTCGGCAGCTGCAGCAGGCTTCTCCATAGAGGCACAAGTAGCAGGCTGTCTCTGTCTGTTTGACGTGTCTATGCCATGTGCTGACGGAGGCTGAGAAGCCTACACACTAGGGAACCAGGCGAGGCAGTTCTGGGCTTTCCTGACTTGCCTTGGCCTTAGAATCAGGGACACTGGGACTGGGGCTGTAGCTTAGTGGGCACTGCTCTTGTCTAGAAGGCAGGAGACCCTGGGGTTGAGCTCCAGTGCCACATAAACTGGTCATGGAGCCACATGTCGGTAATCCCAGCACCCAAGAAACGGAGGCAGGAGGATCAACTTCCGAGTCACAGTCGGCTGCAGAGTGAGTTCGAGGTCAGCTTGGGATACATAAGGCCCCGTCTCAAGAAATAAAAATGAAAAATCAGCGAAACTGCTGGTGTAGCTTTAGTGAGAAGCTAAGGCCCTGAGATCCCAGGGAGTGGGAGTCACTGATGAACGTTCCAAGATCAAAAGGCCGGGGAGCTTGGAGTTCTGACGCACGGAGAAGAGAAGACAAGGCTGACCCCTGTTTTTGTAGTTCAAGTGTTCTATCAACGGAGCTACATCCTCAGCCTCGCGAAGTACTCTGCACAAGCCAATGTCTCTGAAACACACCAACTCTCCGTTGCCCGATGGGCTGCGATTTGAGGAAGCTAAATGCTCCTTTAAATTCTCTTTAGAAAACGTGATTCGTGTTTAGACAGACACCGGCCTTCCTGCCTGGTGCTTAGACCCTGCCCTCTTCTCTTGACTCGTTTTCTCTGCCAGGAGTTCCTCGCGTACTCAGCACTTGTCAAAAACAGTAAGGGCCTATCTTTGCTGCCAGATCTCCCTCCAACCTAACCGCGAGGGTGTGTCGCTCGGCGGACCGGACTTTGGCACCTCCTCCAGGCTGGCAAGAGGCTGTGCTCTTCGGATCCTCTATCTCGGGCCTCCAGCCCAGCTGCGTAGCCTGCAAGAACGCACGCCCAGGGAGTGCCATTCCAGTCACGAGGGGCCTGGACGCCTCCGGAGAACAGCCCTGTCCGCTCCTGGCCAGGCACCGAGGGGACGTCGGAGCCTCTTCACACCGCTCGAGGTGAGACTCGCGCGTGGACCTCCCAGCCCAGGGGACGAGACGCGGGCGGCGGGGAGCGGGAGGGTGCCAGCCCTTTAAGGCTCACGCAATTCGGGTGTCTGAACGGCTGGACCGCAGAAACGCCCCACGATTGGTCTGTTTGGGTGTGAACGTCGCCTAGCAGCAGCGAATGGGGAGCTCAGGGTGTGCGCACGCGCGCCGCATCCCACCGCCCGCAGCCCGTCCGCGGGTGACCTGCACCCCGCCGCCGGGTGGGCTGCGGTGGCCGAGGCGGAGGTCGGCCGCGGGGCGAGGTGAGGCTGGCGGGCCAGGCGGGCGTGGGGAGGCAGGGTCGCGGCCCAGGCCATCGGGCTGCAGCTCGAGGCCCGTGGGACTCCGCCGAGGCCGGGTGCCCCCGCGCGCCGCGGATCTGCGGGGATGCGCTGCCGCTGCGCCCACTGCCCGGGGCGGGGCCGGGGCGTGTCCCGGGAGGGCGGGGCGGTGTGCCCTTTTCCGACGGAGCTCTCTAGTCCTGGCAGTGGCTCCTTTTTGAGCGCAAACTTCCCTTAGCCTGCGGACTTGGTTTCTTCAAGGCCTGGTCACCTCTGCACTAACTTTCCTGGACTTGAATAACGCCGGGACAAAGAACCTACAGAGCAGGGCGGCGTCAGGCTTGCAGAAAGTCCAAGCCACGGAAGGAAGAGTTGCCATTGATGAAAGGAGTTGGTACAGCTTGTGGTTTTGTGAGACGTTGTCCTATATAACTGGAGTTTGGCCTTGAGCTCAGAATCCTTCTCCCTCACCCCCACTGCCGCCCCCCAAGTTTTGGGATCACAGGTGTGTGTGTCCTCCATGTCCAACTCCGTTGATGTAGCTGGTGACAAGATCAGAAAAACAAAGGCAACACACAGCGCAGAACCAATGGGTAGGGCAAGCGCCTGTAAAAGTCTACGCCAAGAGTTTCTTTGCGTGGAGTGCCTTAGGGAAATGAAAACGCGCAGCTTTGCTCTAACGAGGATGTGCAAGGTTCAGCCGCACAGCAGCTTTCTGGGGGAAGGCGATTGTAGACGGCCCCCCGGAGAGAACACTTAAATTTACAGACAACAGAAACGACATCTTGAGGTCCCATAAAGAATTTCAGAGCAAGCCGGGCTGAGATGGTTCGGTAATCCCAGCACTGAGGTGGCAGAGGTAGACACAGTGTGTGGCCAGACAAGACAGCTGACTTTAGAGTGTAATACACCAGGGAAATTTTTCTGTTTAGACTACTTAGTGGTTTTTCCTGGAATCTGGTTCAGCCCTTGGCCCGGTTTAACACAAAATGGAGTTTGTCTAGTCCTCACATCACAGTAAGGGGAAGTGGGTTTATTTTGTTTTAGAGACAGGGCCTCACTCTGTAGCCCTGGCTGTTCTGAAACTTAACTGTGTAGAGCGGGCTGGCCTGGAGACCCACCTGCCCCTTCCTCCCGAGTGCTGGGATTAAACGTGTGTGCCACTGAGCTGTAACTCCAGCACTCCTTTTCAGACAGGGTGTCATGTAGCCTAAACTGGCCTTGAACATGCTACTTAGCTGGGGCCCAAAGGTTTGGTCCAGAGGTCACACACCATGGAAGGCACATGGGGGTCTGAGATTACAGGAGCAGTTTCCTTGCCTGTGCATTGGATGGTAGGAAGCTCTGGGCACTTGGTAGCCTTATCCACATGGAGGTCCCAGACTCTCTGCCTGCTTGGCAGACTGGGCTCAGCCCACTGCACACACGGGCATCGTGTTTGTGGGTAGTCTGTGCACATGCTCCTGTGAGCCTCCGATGACATCTGCGTTGACTATCCCGTCTACACAGTGCGCTGTGGATGTGCTTGCTGCATGCTATTGTCTGGGCAGCGAGGGCAAGCCTGTACGCGGTCAGTTGCAGGTGCGGCTTTTGTTTTTGTTTTTCGTGCTTTCCGTCTGAGGTTGGTTGACTCCGCAGGAGCGATACCCACAAGTACAGCAGGCGGGTTGAGTTGCTGAGATCAAGTGTGGAGGGGCCGCTGCGATATTGCACACGCCCTGTCTACTTCAGCTTCCTTCTGTTTACAGCTCTTAAAGATGACACAGTTAACCTCGGTCTCCCTCCCGGACCCATTGGTCTTAGTCAGGGTTTCTATTGCTGCGACGAACATCATGAACAAGAAGCTAGTTGGGGAGGAAAAGGATTGATTCGGGGCCTTGCACTTCCAGGTCATAGTTCATTACTGGCGGAAGTCAAGGCAGGAATTCAAGGAAAGCAGGAACCTGGAGGCAGGAGCTGAGGGAGAGGCCATGGAGGGTGCTGCTTACAGGCTTGCTTCCTCATGGCTTGCTCAGCCTGCTTCCTTATAGAACCCAGGACCACCAGCTTAGGGGTGGCACCACCCACAATGGGCTGGGCCCTCCCACTTTGATCACTAATTGAGGAAATGCCTCACAGCTGGATCTCATGGAGGCTTTTTTTTTCCTTCCCTCAACTGAGGCTCCTCCCTCTCTAGATTGTGTCACACACAGAACCACCGGCGGGTACACCCATCCCCAAGCAACTTGGAGCCTGCAGGATCCGGAGTTGGGAACCAGGCTCACTGTCCCCTCAGAATGCTTTCCTCAGCAGCGTGCCTGTGGTGGGCTCCTGTACTTGGACTCCACAGAATTCAGCTAGTTTTGTTCGTTTAAATTTGTATTTTGCCCCTCCCCCTATGTCCTTAGGTTGGGGGGATGGGGGAGCTAAATAGTAAAAGTGGGGGGAAAATGACAGTAAAAGAGTGGCTTGAGCCGGGCGTGGTGGCGCACGCCTGTAATCCCAGCACTCGGGAGGTAGAGGCAGGCGGATCACTGTGAGTTCGAGGCCAGCCTGGTCTACAGAGTGAGTCTAGGACAGCCAAGGCTACACAGAGAAACCCTGTCTCAAAACAAACAAACAAACAAACAAACAAACAAACAAAAAGAGTGGCTTCAAAGTCTGTGGATGGAGCAGGGAAATCTGTGATGTATGACAGTTGCAAATACACTAAAGAGAATTTAGGGTGAAGGAACCGGATTAAGACGTGCTATATAAGCCTCTGAAGATTGCTTTATAACAGAGGTTCAGGGTTTTATCTGCACTCAGTAGGGCTAGAAAAGCCCTACCCTGTGCTTCCAGGGCCAGAGCAGCCACACCTCCCCTTGCTGCCTCTTTTCTAATCTGTGTTTTGGAGGCGGGGTCTCACTTTGTAGCCCAAGCCGGCTTTGAACTCAGCATCCTCCTCTCTCAGCCTCTGGGGGGGCATAGGGTGGGGGGTGGGGGGGCTGGGGGTGGGGGACCAGGGGGTGGGGGGCAGGGGCACAGGGAGGACACACGGCTCCCCTCTTACTCACAAACAGATTGAGTCATGGTAGCTCAGGTCCCAAGCTCCCAAACACAGATCCCCCCAAAGGTCAGCCCTCCCAGTGTTAAAGACTCCTATTCGCGTTTCCGAGCTGTGGTTGCGTGCTTGCTTCAGCACTGAGGGCTTCGTGCACACTAGATGGGACTGCACCGCAACCACTGACTGCACCAGCCCCCCCTCCCAGCCCTCCCCCAGCCCCCCTCCCCCAGCCTGCAGGCTTCCTCGGTGGGTGTGACGCCCTCGGCCTCTTAGGCAGGCGCGACGAGGGCATTGACACATCCGTAATGCCGCCTTCATTCAAGCATGGAAGGTATTTCGAAGGATTTGAAGTCTTGGTAGTTCTCACACCACTGGGCAGAGCTGTAAGCAGCTACCACTTTTAGTTACCTGGGTGAGGAAAAGCAGGTTTGGTCAGTAAAAAGTCTTATGGGTGCAGTTGAGGTCTTCAGGGTCCCTCTGATAGTGGCCAAACAGGTTCTTAGGATTTCTGTCGCTTGGAAACAGCACCCTTTCAGTCCTGCAGTCTCAGTGGGCAGTTGACATACGGTAGGTGTTTGCACTGGGCGTGGGCGTGGCTTAACTCTTCAGGTATATTTTTGTTCCATTGTCATATATATATATATATATATATATATATATTTCCCCCCCCCCATTGTCTTTTTTATTCTTCTTTCCTCGCGCCGTGTGAGGCCATACTGACCTTGTAAGGCCCTTGTTTGGAGTTTGAACCTCTGGCCCTGTTCTGTTCTCAAACTGATCTTGAGTTCTTGCTCTCTCAGTCAGGACTTTTAAAAAATGTTTTGTTTTTTTTTTTTTTTTTAAATCAGTATTGCAAACACAGAAGTGTGGCAGATTTTGACCTCGGCGCCCAGCGCACTTCCTCCCTGGGGTCAGTCACAGCATCGGCCGTTGTGAGGTTACAGAGCCTACAGTGCCCTCTGGTGGTCGGCCTGGCCCTGCAGCGGCTGCAGGGAACTTGAGGCCTGACTTTTGTTCCCAGCAACTTTAGGGCTAAACTTGTGGTGCCGTCTGGGATGAGAAGGAGTGGTTATATCTGACAGAGGGCAGGAAGGCTTTGGCATAAGGGGTTCGAGATCTTCTGTGCATGCGGGTGGGTGAGCAGTGAGTGAGTTCTCTGAGAAGGACGCAGGTTGAGTGAAGCCAGGGACGGGGTTAGAGTAAGGCTGTCTCCCAGGGGCAGCGCCGCTAGTGTGCCCACTAATCCCACTAAACAGAGGGCCCAACAGACGGGATCACCAACAGGGACAGGGACACGCAGCAGGGAAAGACCTGGCCGCCTGGGTAACTCTGTCTGCAGGGCAGAATCCTACAAGATGTGTAGGTGTGACCTGTGCAAGGGAGTCTGCGGGGAGACCAAGCCCCTGCTGGGCTCCGCGGCTTTGCTGACACAGGTCTCCTTCCTCCCTCAGAGCCACCTTTTTCTAATCTGCCAAAGGCACTACGAGGCCCAGAGCTATTTCTTAATGTGTTCACGTAGCGCGACCAAATATTTAATATCTTACCATAATGTGATTTGCTAACTGACTCCCTTCAGCCATCTGTAGGGGCTGGCTTTGTGTCAGATGACAGAAATCCTGGAGGATGTGCTCTCTCAGAGCCGTAGCGGCCTTCCGCCTGTCACTGTCACCGCCACTGCAGTGCCCAGACTCCCCCACGCCCCTCCTTTTTTGGTGTGTGTGGCGGTTGAACTGCTCAACACGCCTTCCTTGGGTAACCTGACACACACCTGCCACAGTGTTGGCACTTCCTGTCCCTTTGGGGTCTTGAACTCTGCAACCTGCTACCTGCTGCTGCTGCTGCTGCTGCTGCCATTGCTTCTGAGCCCTGCTGGCCTCCCCTCCTGCTCTGTCCCTTTGTCCCTCAGCCCCATTGGCTTAGTTCCTGGGAGGGAGTCTTCAGTAGAGAGAAGGCTGCAAGTGAAAGAGGGAGGAAAACAAAGCGGAGAGAGCCACAGGGGCAGAGGGGAGGCGATGTGCACTTCTGACAGCGGGGTGTCTGACACCACCGCCTGGCCTCACTGACAAGGCGTCCTTGCTCTCCTCAGGTGTCCTCATGACTCCTCTTGCGGACCATGTCCATGATTCTCTTTGCCAGCATAGTACGGGTGAGGGATGGCCTGCCCCTCTCAGCCTCCACTGACTTTTACCACGCCCAGGAGTTCCTGGAATGCAGGAGGCAGCTCAAGACCTTAGCCCTGAGGCTGGCCCAGCATCCAGGCCGAGGCTCTGCTGAAAGCCGTCACTTCCATACGTAGTAAGTGGACACCTCTCCGGGACGTCAGCGCGACTCGGGTGCTTTTACCAGAATGTCGAAGGCAGTGGGTTAAAGGAAGGTTTGGTCCCGGCCAGCAGGTAAAGGTTGTGTGCGCTCACAACAGATTAGGGAGGGAGTGGGGATCCATCTTCAGAGCATCCATTCAGCACTGTTGACTCATCTGTTGTCATAGAACACCTGTGACTGTGGGGAGACCTGGCTCCCCACTAGGCAGCACTTCGCCCGTTTTATTTTTCACTTAGGTACAGTGGAGGGAAGAAGCTATTAAAAGCCAGTGGTGGAAAAGGAGTGGAAGAGCCCAGACACAGAGCTCCCTAAGCCACTTGGACTGTAGCCAAGGATGGCCTTGAACTTCTAATCCTCCTGCCTCCTCTTCCCTGGTGCTGGGGTTACAGGCACGTGACACCACACTGGGTTTATGCATGCTCTCTACCGGCTGAGCCTGGACCCCAGCCCAGCTTTTCTATTTACAGGACAGGGACAGGGGAATGAAAAGGGCTAAGGGCAGGTCTCTTGTTCAAAGAACTTCAAGTGAGAAACAGATTAGTGATTACTACAACAGGGGGAGACCCGTGGTAGCGTGGGTGCCAGTGATAGTGCTAGAGGCTGTGACTCCTCTCTACCCTGACGGCTTTCCTGTGCTGCCAGTGGCTTACGGGGCACATGCGGGGTCAGGTGGGTCAGGCCGGCTCACGTGTTTTACAGCGAGGAATTGAGGTCAAGCGACTTAACCAAGGCTCCAGTGGCGGAGCCGGGATTTGAGGGCAGCCAGCTGGACCCCAGGTCTGCTGCGCCATCTTCCTTGTGCTGAGACTTGAAGCAAGAAACCCCCAGGGCCAAGGCAGGCTTTTAAATAGAGTTTACTTAGGTCTTCGTTTACCAAGTCCCTTGTGTTCCCCTTTTTTGTAATTCATATAACTGGCCCAAGAAGTTGGGGTCATTTTAGGGCCGTTTGGTCTCAGAATCATGAAAGCAAAGAGGGTGCCAGTCGTGCTGGGTGGAAGGCCGAAGGGTCCTGCCAGGCAGGCACAGTGGTGGCTGCAGTCCTGAGCTCCACCTCCTGGGGAAGACTCCCTTTCTGAGTTGCTGACTCTTTTTTGTTTTTTTGGTTTTTCGAGACAGGAAACAGGGTCTCTCTGTGTAGCGCTGGCTGTCCTGGCCTCGCACTATATACCAGGCTGGTCTCGAACTCACAGGGATCCACTTGCCTCTGCCTCCCAAGTGCTGGGATTAAAGGTGTACGCCACCCTCAGCACACCTTCTACACCAAGCTCAGAGAATCTGGTTGTGCAGGATACCCTTTTCCTGGGGGGGGGGAGGAATCCACAACATCACAATCAAATCAGGACTATAAAACATTCTCCTCTGTTGCTTTTTCTTGTTCTGTTTGTTTTATGCTGCCGAGGCTAGACCCCAGTGCCTCTTGTGCTAGACCCTTGTGCACAGTAGAATACGTGTGCACACACTAGAAAATGTGTGCATACACGCACATATGTGCACACATAAATGTGGTTATTCGAACACCACAGCATGTACAGGGAGGTCTGATGTCAACGTTTGGGACCTGGTTCTGTCCTCCGCCTTGCTGAGAGGTAGCTTGTTGTTTCTGCTGCACTGGGTGTCAGGCTAGCGAGCCCTGTGAGACTCTGAGCAATTCTGCCTTCATCTCCTATTTGCCCTGGGAGTCCTTGGGTTGCAGGTGCATGCTACCACATCCAGTTTTTCTTTCTTTTCTTTTCTTTTTGTTTTTCTTTTTTCTTTTTTTTTTGGTTTTTTGAGACAGGGTCTCTCTGTGTAGCCCTGACTATCCTGGCCTTGAACTCATAGAGATCTGCCTGTCTGTGCCTCCGCAGTGCTGGGATCACAGGCATGTGCCACCCCGCCCAGCTGACATCCAGCTTTTCAATGTGCATTCTGGGGAATTAACTTGGGGTCTTCAGCCTTGGCAGCTGAGCTATCCTATCAGCCTTGGTCTTTCCTTTAAAAAAAAAAAAAAGTTAATTTAGATTTATTTTTACGTGTATGGGTGCTTTGCCTGCATGTATATGTATGTGTGCACCAAGTCTACGCCTGTAATCCTAGCACTCAGGAGGCTGAGGCAGTAGGATTGTCAGTTAAGGCCAGCCTGGGCTACATGATTTGGAGCCAGCCTGAGTTACGTAGAGAGATCTTATCTTTAAAGCAAAGAAAATAAAAATGCAAAGAACAGCGACAAAGGTGAGTTGGGAACGCCTGGTCTGTTTCCTGGCACTTCAGACGGCACTTTCTTTCTCTTTCAGCTTTTTATCGTCGGGGGACGTGGCCTGCATGGCTATCTGCTTGCACCAGTGCCCAGCAGCCATGGTCTTCTGCTTCCTGGAGACGCTGTGGTGGGACTTCGTAGCTTCCTACGACACCGCCTGCATCGGCCTGGCCTCCCGGCCCTATGCTTTTCTTGAGTTCGGTTCGTAGCTATTCATGCTTTGCTTTTCTCAAATGTTATGTGTATAAAAACTGAAGTTTAGGTTTGGCTTTAGCCGTCCAGGGAGACCAAGGGAGGTGTGACCACATGCCATTGATTTCATAGCAGTTAACCACAGTGGCTTTCCGTGTCTCCAGACACCTCCCCTGTGGAGATGTGGAGGAGGAAAGAAGCCTGTGTGGGCTGTTCCCCACAGGCCCCTGATGCTGGGGTCAGCAAACCGCAGCCCGTATAGACCAGAGCTGAGCCGCATGAGTCGGGGCTGTTATCTGTGCGCAGATGCTTTGCCCAAGGCAGGGTGTGCCCAGCACCCTGAAGTGTCCACTGTCTTACACTTGTGGGGAGTTCTGTCGACAGCAGCTCTGGGCAGAACAACTCAGGGCGCTCTTCCGCGGAGAGAGGCAATGTTTCCCACTTCTGTGGTGCTCTCACATTTCTACAGTATTTTTTCCTGCATTTTGTCAAAGCTTCCGGATGTAACAGGGGAGAAATGGGAAAATGTTGGTGCTTCCCTGAGCAGGTTGGCAAGGCTTCGGAAGAAGATATTTCTGTCCCAGGCTCAGCCAGGTGGGCCTTTGTGGTCCCAAGTCTACAGAACACAGCCTGGTCATCACGGGGTGTGCTCGGCTTGGGCTAAAAGTGTGTCATCTTGAGCTGTAGGGCAGTGCCTCAGCCCCTTGGTGGGGGAGGGGGGTGACCGCGGAACAGCCCTTTGCCTAAGACCATCGGGGTCGCAGCACTAGGAAGGTTGAGAACCGCTGCTCTAGGGAGCCAGAGGGGTGGGCAATGGGTACTCGGTGTCTGGGATGGCCTAGGGCAGGGGTCCGGCAGTGTTTGGTATAGGCTGTTGGGTATGAAGCCAGCATGGACGCCATCTGGCTAGGACTGCCAGAGTCAATGCTGACCCTCGGGGCCTCCAGCCTGGCTATCGGCAGTCGCTAGGAGCCGCAAGCACCTGGGTGTCCTCAGGGGCAGGCCTCACTGTGGCAGATCTGGGGTGCTCTGGGAAGCTTTTGTGAAGCGGCTGCCCTGGGCTTCCTCTTCCGGTCAGGGTGGTGGTGGCTGTCTCCAAGCAGGCCACAGCTGTCGCTCCCTTGGCATCGGTTGGTTTGGAGAAGGGTGAGGCTGTGCTCTTTCCCCCTCATCGCTGTATGTGCCTTCCCTGCAAAGCAGAGAGCTGGGTCTGGCAGGGGACCTTCTCCAGCGCCACCCATGGGGCTCCATGGTGTGTGGGGGGCTCCATGGTGTGTGGGAGTACAGTGGGTCAGAGAACAGTGATGTTGGAGCCATGTGTGGTTGGGCTTTGAGGTTCCTCTTCAAAAACTCGTGAGGCCGGGCATGGCGGTGTGGTGTGATCCTAGCAGGTGGGCACATCTGGAATTCAAGGCCATCCTTGGCTCCAGAGCAAGTTTGAGGCCAGCCTGGAGTGCACAAGCCCTTGACTTAATAAAGCAAAATAAAACCGTGCTGAGATGTGTTGTTGGAGTGGCTTAACGGTAACCTAACTAAGAGGGTCAAAGCTGACACTTCTGTCCTAGTTGGCTTGCGATCGCCACTGCGGCAAACACCGTGCCTTATAGGGTACATACGTAGCCAACCACGGAGGGGGCTCAAGGCAGGAGCCTGGAGCAAGAGCGGAAGTGGAGACCTTGGCAGAACGCTGCTCACGGGCTAGCTCTCCACCGCTTGTACAGTCTGCTCTCTTCCGCAGCTCAGGGCTCCCTCCCCAGCGGCGGCACTGACCACAGTGGGCTGTGTCCCCCCCACATCCACTGTAAGTGGAGACAGTGAGTCACCTCTCAGCTGTAAAGCCCCTTCTTCCCAGGCGACTAGCTCCTGTCAAGTTGGCAGGCACAACCAGCACACCGTCCACACACGCCTTCCCGGCCTGTACCACACAGTCATATTTATTTGTGATTTTTTTAAAAAAAGCGTTTGATACAAGACAACCAGGAATAATAGCCCGTTACCATTCTCAAGCTTAGAAACGGTCTGAGGTGTCAGGTCCAGTGCCTCCTGCCGACTCAGGCCCCCCCTGCCCCCCCGAGTTGATCCTCTTCTCTGCAGCCACACTTGAATTATTCTGCTTTGAAGAAGTGGATCAGACTCCTGTTAGTACACAGCAGTCACCTGACGACCCAGCTGTAACTGACTCTGTTCAGAATCTAGCTGACTTACTGGTTGCTAAGCAACGGGCTTCGCTTCCCGTATGCACCGTTCTGATGATGCTCGGCTTGGGCCTCTCTCTTTCTGCAGACAGTGTCATTCAGAAAACAAAGTGGCATTTTAACCATATGAGCTCCTCCCAGATGAAGAGTGGCGTAGAAAAGATTCAACAGGAGCTTGAGTTACAGCCTCCAGCAGTTCTGTCCCTGGAGGGCACAGATGTGGCAAACGGCGTGCTGAACGGCCACGCCCCAGTGCCCTCGGAGCCTGGTAAGTGCCTGCCGCTCTCTGGTGAGGATGCAGGGATGTGTGGCCACCAGGAATGGGCTGGTTTGGTGGTGGCATGTCAAGTGCGTTGGGGAGACTATGGATGGACCCTGTTTCCAGATGTTTGTTATATAGAACAAAGTGGAACCTTACTCAAGTGATAGTAGCTCAGGGGAGCAAACTGGTGCTATCCAGACCGACTTGGCAGGTTGTTCAAGGTGAAGTTTACATGTTGACATGTTTGAGAATTACTGTGTTGTTGGGAGCCCCTCGTTGGGCTGTGCTGCTCCTCCTTGGCTCCTCGTGTTCCTGAGACACTGGAAGCCTGCTCTGGAAGGCCCGACCCTTTTGTTGGAGGAAGGCCGTAGGGAAAGTGTTTGTGCAGCATCTAACAATTCTGCAATGAGGACCAGTGACACGGCTCTGTGTGATGTGGTTCTTCGTGACATGGCTCTGTGACGTGGTTGTGTGACATGGCTCTGTGTGATGTGATTCTGTGTGACGTGGCTTGCCTCCATGCCTGAGCACCTGGGTTTCATCCCTGGAGAACACACGATAGGAGGAGACTCCTCCAGTTGCCCTCTGACCTCTGCCCACAGGCCATGTGCATCTCCTGAAGAGCTGTCTACATCATAACAGTCTAATTTTTAAAACTGTACTAAACTTACGGCTTAAATTTAGGTGGCATATTAGAAATGTTTTGTTTTGACTTAATGTGTTTAAGCTAGCACGTCCCCAGGTTGGCTGGCCTGCCAGTCAGTCAGCAGGCTGTTCCAGTTCATGTTGGGGGACACTGGGCCTTGGGAGGAGGAGACTGGGTAATTGAGCCCAAGCGTCTCCCTTGTCATGCATGAGCACAGGCACACCTTTGTGACATATGTTTTGTTTTTTTAAACACTTAGACAAGAGGAGCAAATCCTGAAAGTGCCACGTTGCTCACCTAGGACATTTCACTGTGGTTTGCCTCACCTTACTGTCCCAAGGCTAGAGTCCGTGAAGGTAGCATGCTCTGTCCTAACAGGGACTTGAATTGCACTGTGGGAACTAACACACTAACAGTAGGCGTTAGCTGGGCACGCGTGTGCGTGTTAATGTGCAGGGAAATGCCAGGATCAGAAAGGATGCTTAGGAAGGAACCCAGCAGGAGGATGGACGGGAGGACAGAGGACAGGCTGGACAGGTCCATGAGCCTCCTGTTCCCATGATGGCCCTGGCCACAGCTGTGACTTCTAGGTGAAATGCCGTCTCTTCCTGGGTATTTTAGAACTTAAACACTGCCTGCTGGGGGTGTCTCTGGATGCCCACATGGCACCGACCAGTGAGCGTCCTTATTGGGAAGAGAGAGGAGCAGTTTACAAACTGAGGATGGAGGCGAATGGTGGAGATACTTCTAGAGTCTTGATCCCGTCCCCGGCATCTCAGCCTGACCTCTCCTCATGCAGTAGCGGGTGACTCTGCAGCTGCACCCTGTGTCCTGAGGGATGCTTAACAGTGCCACGACACTCGTCTCTCTCCTGCTGACAATCACAGGTGTCTCTGGACACCTCCCTCTGGGAGCAAGTCGCCCCTAGTTAAAATAAAAATTGCAACTTTGTGTGTTTTTTTTTTAAAGGAGTTTATCTCCATTTCTGAGATCCATTCATTCTGGCTTGCCCTGCTAACTTATGCTGCTTTATAACTGTTGGTGTTTGTGGTTCTGTGTGAGGTGTCGTGGGCCTGTTAGCAGAGGGCTAGTGAGTGTCCTTGCCCGCCTTTCTGTCATGGAGGCAGTTCTCACAAGACACTTCTCTCCCTCTTTTTGTTGTGAAGCTCCGAATCTCCGAATGGAGCCAGTGACAGCCCTGGGAATCCTCTCCCTTGTCCTCAACATCATGTGCGCTGCGCTGAACCTCATCCGTGGAGTTCACCTCGCAGAACATTCTTTACAGGTGACCCATGATTCCGGATTTATTTGTTTGTGGTGGTGGTGGGGATTGAACCCAGGACCTTATGAACACCCTGGCATGGGCCCTTTACCCTGGAGCTTCTCCCGCAGCCCTTCTTTACAACTGAAAGACGAGTGACAGAGCTGATGATGGGAAACGTTCTATTTATCAGATTGTTAGGTTTTTTGTGTGTTTGTTTGTTTTCCTCGGCCAGGTTTCTCTATGTAGCTCTGGCTGTTCTGGAATTCACTCTGTAGACCAGGTTAGCCTTGAACTCATAGAGATCTACCTGTCTTTACCTCCCCAGTGCTGGGATCAAAGGTATGTGCCACCACTGCCCAGCACAGGTAGGTTTTATGAATGCTAAAAATTCAAATACAACAATTTTGAAATTTTAAGCCATAAATTGGACGTGGTGGTGCTCCCTTGAGTCCTGGCCCTGGACGTGGTGGTGCTCCCTTGAGTCCCGGCCCTGGACGTGGTGGTGCTCCCCTGAGTCCTGGCCCTGGACATGGTGGTGCTCCCCTGAGTCCTGGCCCTGGACATGGTGGTGCTCCCCTGAGTCCCGGCCCTGGATGTGGTGGTGCTCCCCTGAGTCCCGGCCCTGGATGTGGTGGTGCTCCCCTGAGTCCCGGCCCTGGACGTGGTGGTGCTCCCTTGAGTCCCGGCCCTGGACGTGGTGGTGCTCCCCTGAGTCCTGGCCCTGGACATGGTGGTGCTCCCCTGAGTCCTGGCCCTGGACATGGTGGTGCTCCCCTGAGTCCTGGCCCTGGACGTGGTGGTGCTCCTCTGACTCCGGGCTCTGGAGGGATAGAGGCAGGAGGAGCAGATCAAGCTCGTTTTTGGCTACATAAGAGCCTGGGCAGCTTAGAGTGGTGTGCTGAATGCAGGGCTGGAGAGACGGCTCCGCGGATAAGAGCTCTGTCTGTTCTTCCAGGGGTCGGGAGTGTAACTCCCAGCAACCACGTGGTGGCTCACAGCCATCTGTACCGGGATCCCACGCCCTCTTCTGACATGCAGGTGTACAGGCAGATAGAGCACTCATTTACATAAAAAGTAAACAAATAATAAAAGAATAAAACTAAAAGTTACTCTTGGTAGGAGGCTGACCAGCCCTGGAAGGGTCCCTTTTGTGACCGGCCTGGGGAGTTCTGGCTTGTTGTTGCTAAGTGGACAGCTGTGATGTGAGGGCTTTGGGTGCCTCTGTGCCCTTCGGAGCCCAGGCTGCGTGATTCTCACACTGTCAGGCCACAGGGAAAGTGCTCCCACTGTCAGGCCCTAGGGAAAGTGCTCCCACTGTCAGGCCCTAGGGAAAGTGCTCCCAGCGGGTGATCTGTGAGGCGCAGAAGCCTCTTCTCTGTCAAGAGCCACGTCCTGGGCTGCAGGAACGTTCCTTTTGTTGGCCTCAGATGGTGAAGCAACTTTCTATTCAAATGGTTTTTTCAATTTCTTTAAAAATATTTTTGGAAGTATTTCAAGCAGGTAATTAAAAAAAAAAAAGATAGAGCCATAATGCTTTTGTAGTTTCTTTTTTTCTTTTTGTCTCATATTGCCTTTTTTATTTTTTATTTTTAAAATCTTACTAGTCTTTCACTTGTACGTTATGGTTTCTGTGTGTGTGTGTGTTACTGTGCTTCTCTCTCTTTTGCCTTTTTTTAAAAGAGAGAAGAGAAAGCCTAGAGTGGTTGGGGGTAGGTAGGGAGGATCTGGGAGTGGGTAGGGGACTGTAAATTGTGATCAGAGTATATTGTTTGAATTTGCAGTATAAAAAGAAAAGAGTCATGTTGTGCACCACAATGTTGTGCTGTCTAGAGAGTAAAGGGTGGTGGTTTGTGGGTGTTGCACTCAGGAGGCTGACGTAGACTGACCCCTCTGAAGAGCATCATCAGCTTGTCAGGAGAGCGCTAGCGGTGATAACGTTAGGCCAGTTACCACATCTTAGAGCAGTGTGTGGCGTGGATCAGGCCCTGGCCCGCTGCTTGTAGTAGAGTTGGTGCCTGGCAGGCAAGGGGGTCAAGATAGAGTCTGCCTTGCCGTTCTCATGGCACAGAGAAAGGGCAGCACTGAGGGGGTGACAGCACTGAGGGGGTGACAGCACTGGGGGGTGACAGCACTGGGGGATGACAGCACTGAGGGGTGACAGCACTGGGGGGTGACAGCACTGAGGGGGTGACAGCACTGGGGGGTGACAGCACTGAGGGGGTGACAGCACTGGGGGGGTGACAGCACTGAGGGGGTGACAGCACTAGGGGTGACAGCACTGGGGGGTGACAGCACTGAGGGGGTGACAGCACTGAGGGGGTGACAGCACTAGGGGTGACAGCACTGGGGGGTGACAGCACTGAGGGGGTGACAGCACTGAGGGGGTGACAGCACTAGGGGGTGACAGCACTGAGGGGGTGACAGCACTGAGGGGGTGACAGCACTGGGAGGTGACAGCACTGAGGGGGTGACAGCACTGGGGGGGTGACAGCACTGAGGGGGTGACAGCACTGAGGGGGTGACAGCACTGGGGGGGTGACAGCACTGGGGGGGTGACAGCACTGAGGGGGTGACAGCACTGAGGGGGTGACAGCACTGGGGGGGTGACAGCACTGAGGGGGTGACAGCACTGGGGGTGACAGCACTGGGGGGTGACAGCACTGAGGGGGTGACAGCACTAGGGGTGACAGCACTGAGGGGGTGACAGCACTGGGGGGTGACAGCACTGGGGGGTGACAGCACTGAGGGGGTGACAGCACTGAGGGGGTGACAGCACTGAGGGGGTGACAGCACTGAGGGGGTGACAGCACTGAGGGGGTGACAGCACTGGGGGGTGACAGCACTGGGGGGTGACAGCACTGAGGGGGTGACAGCACTGGGGGGTGACAGCACTGGGGGGTGACAGCACTGAGGGGGTGACAGCACTGGGGGGTGACAGCACTAGGGGTGACAGCACTGAGGGGGTGACAGCACTGAGGGGGTGACAGCACTGGGGGGTGACAGCACTGAGGGGGTGACAGCACTAGGGGTGACAGCACTGAGGGGGTGACAGCACTGGGGGTGACAGCACTGGGGGTGACAGCACTGAGGGGGTGACAGCACTGGGGGGTGACAGCACTGAGGGGGTGACAGCACTAGGGGTGACAGCACTGAGGGGGTGACAGCACTGGGGGGTGACAGCACTGAGGGGGTGACAGCACTGAGGGGTGACAGCACTGAGGGGGTGACAGCACTAGGGGTGACAGCACTAGGGGTGACAGCACTGAGGGGGTGACAGCACTGGGGGGTGACAGCACTGGGGGGGTGACAGCACTGAGGGGGTGACAGCACTGGGGGGTGACAGCACTGGGGGGTGACAGCACTGAGGGGGGACAGCACTGGGGCAAGAGGAAGCCTCACATTAACAGAGGAGAAAGACTTTGAGGGGTGCAGGCGCGGGAGCTCATTCCATGTTGAGGACTTATCACGGAGCCCTGGGGCAGGAGTTTGTAAGGGCTGTCAAATCACGGAAAATGGTCACATGTTAGTCCTGGATCTGGCTGGGCAGATCTATGCCTCAAGTGGTTCCTTTCGGCCAAACCTTCCCTCCATGTGCCCTGATCTGTTTCAGGTTGCCCAGGAGGAAGTTGGAAACATCCTGGCTTTCTTCGTTCCCTCTGTGGCCTGCATTATGCAGGTAGGTGCAGGGCCTGACTGGGGCTTTTGCAGATGGCAGGCGGGCGCCTGAAGGAACTGTGCGACACGCAGTGTGGCTGAGACTCAGGGGAAACCACAGCAGGAACGCATGGCTTTCCCCCACACCTCGCTCAGCTGTCACGGCCCCTGAGGAGGACCCCACAGAGAGGCCACTCAGCCCTGGGAGTGCCTCTCCACCTGGTGTCCCCCTTTGCATCCCTCTCTTCTCTGCGTCCCCAGTCTGGACAGCTGCCTGTGTCTCCAGCATCCCCTCCTCCCATGACGCCTGTGTCATTGTCCTTGAATCTCCCGTTCATCCGGTAGTTGACAGCAGCTGGTCCCAGCTTTGCTGCAGCAAGTTCAGTTAATGAGTGCATGCAGGTGTCAGGTAATTAGTGAGTGCATGCAGCTGTCAGGTAATTAGTGAGTGCATGCAGGTGTCAGGTAATTAGTGCATGCATGCAGGTGTCAGGTAATGACCGAATACATGCAGCTGCCTGCGGCTACGTCTGCCCTGAGGCGGTCTGCATCTCTCCGACTGGATGTCATGTGGTCTCGTTTCAGTGTCATCTCTACCTGTTCTACAGTCGCTCCAGGACTCTGAAGGTGTTGCTGATGCTGGCCTTCATCTGCCTGGGCAATGTGTATCTGCACGGGCTGAGAAACACCTGGCAAATCCTCTTTCACGTAGGGGTGGCTTTTCTGTCTTCGTATCAGATCCTGACCAGGCAGCTGCAGGAGAGGCAGTCCGACTACGGAGTGTGAGCACAGCACCGTGCCGTGGATGGAGCCTTTGATTTTTTTTTCCTGGAAGGCCAGTCCATTTCCACTCCTGCTTCTCAACTGCACCTCACATCTCCATCCTTGACACTGCTGAGGTCACAGACCCTGGCAGGTGCAATGGAGGACCCAGAGCTGCTGGTTCCGTCTTGGTCTGTGTGGAGCGTTGTGCAGGACCGCCAGCTGCGCGGGGACAGGGCAGCCAAGGCTGGAGCTGGCTCACAGAGCATCTTTGATGGTCAGGGTGGCGATATTTGGTCTCCTAAATCGAATGATAACTGCAGACCACTACATCCCATAATGCTGGTTTTAGTAATCGGCAGGTGTCAAGGAAATTCTTTAAAGCTGAGATCCGTTTGCAGGTTCAGTGTGACTTCAGTCAGTTTCCTGTAGAGTGTCAGTACAGGGTAAATTAAAAGCTTGAAGATACAGTTCGTAAATATAAGCTAGGTAAATTTTGTTTACATTTTTGATAACTTGGGTTCGATATACTTTTGGAATATTTAAGTATATTTTGGATATAAACTGAACATTTAGAATGAAGGCAGACAGGCTGAGAAAATGCTAAGGAAATCCAAGTTTATTTAATTTACAGAGACCTTTTATGGTGGTGGGACTATGTGGATACAGCTCTGGTTTTATATTTATTTGCAGGATCTATTGGAATATCTTAAAATTAATAACTAATATCATTGAGCCATAAGCACATGGACGTGAGCAGATGCGAGGGCTTCAGGGTCCTGTCAGTGGGGCAGAGTGGAGTGGAAGTGCCGGGGTTTTAGAACTTCTCCACAGACATGGGGGCGCCTGCTGTCACCAGCCTTTGCTGTGACAAGCCTGTCCCTGTGCATCGCTGGAGATGTGGCCCTGTGTACCCCCTGGAGAGGCTTGATGACTCCTCTGCACCCCCTGTGACATCTCAATTAGATCCTGGGCCTCGATCCCTGGACGGGCATTAAGTAGGTGGTAGTGCTCTGGGAAGCTAAGTGTGCTTCTGACTAAGACCCACTCCTAACCCTGAGCGTGGATTATCTGGTGGCCCTCAAGAAGCTACCCTGGGGTTCACTCTTCGGGCTTCTTCTCGGAACAGTGACCTACAACTGTGTGTGTTGGCTCAGGAGGGACAACCCCTATTTTGATAGTTTTTGGAGGAGAAAACCATCCCAAACGTTAGTGAGTGGTGGGGAAAGCCAGAGCACAGGGTTGGAGAGTTCTGTGCTGTGTGGCTGCCACTGGCACTGTGTGTTAGTTAAGCCACCAGGTGTCATTTTGTTTTTTGTTTTTTTGTTTTGTTTGTTTGTTTTTTTAGGAGCTCACGGGACTCACAAATAGATTCTAAAAGTATCTACATTGTGATTTGGCTTCCTTATAATTTTCTATTTTTAATCAAATCTACAGTGTCTGGGTATGAATATATTGGCAACATCGCTGGACATGAACTTTTCAGCCTTGTGGCTTCGTTGATCTCGACCTGTGTAACACACCTGTGTAATTTTGTGTATACTGTGTAGGCAAATGTTCACTCTTCCTGAGAGAGAACTCTGAAGTGGCAAAAGAGAAAGCCAGAGGAGGAAGAAAACTCTTTTAATCCAAAGCACATATTTTTTAAAAAAAATTTAAAGTAATTAAAAAATTAGCCTAAAAATGCATTGTTTTCTCTTAAGCTTTGTGATATTGTGTTGCCCTGTGTGTGGACACTGCGCACACTCTTGGCCTGACCCCGTGGCCATCCGTCCACAAGCGGTAACAAAGCAGTCCCTGAGGGTGGGCCCTTCCTATGCGTGCTTCACACCACGTAGATGCTCACGGGGGCGCTGTCTTAGAACAGCCTTCCAGACTGACCCATCAATGGAGGGAAACAGAAAACACTGACACAGAATGCAGCGGAGGGACGCCTCACTTCCCTGGAGGACGACAGTCCAGGGAAGCCCAGGCTCCCGGTTCCTCCGTTCACTCTTAGGAGTTCGCAGCCAGGTGGGAACTGGCCCCAAGGTAGGAGCGTCTCTGTCCACCATCACCGGCACTGTTGACTGTTGTTTTTGTTTTTCGAGACAGGATTTCTCTGTGTAGCCTTGACTGTCTTGGACTCACTTTGTAGACTAGGCTGGCCTCGAACTCACAGCGACCCACCTGCCTCTGCCTCCCGAGTGCTGGGGTTAAAGGCGTGTGCCACCACCGCCTGCCCAGCGAAGCTACACTGTTGAAAACAAAGCCTTCCAGGTGCTGTCCTGTTCAGTTGCTGACAGATCTTGAGCTTCTGAACGTGCTGCCTTGGTTGGCTGTTAGCCGGGTGGGAGCGACCCAGCGCTTAGGCAGAAAGCTTTAGATTTGGTACAGAGCCTTACCCTGCCAGGAATTCTAACAGGCTTTCCTTTTACGGGGTGGAGACAGCTGGGCCATCTGGGGTTGAGAGCCCTCTCTGTCTCAGATGCCTCACTGACCATGGACACTCAGGGACACCGCACACCTGTTACATCCAGGTCACATGTGTCAACAGGGCTCATGCATAGCGAGAACCATAGCTCTGCGACTCCCAGGGGTCAGTGAGGCTTCTGCCTAAGCACTGGGTCACCCCCACTGACCCTGGGGAAAGTTCTGAGCAAACGAGGCTTTTATAGACTAGACACCACTACCCAAATACACAAGATCCCAGCCTTAAATTCTTAGTAATAGCTACCCAATAAATACTATATATGCTGAATATCTCCTTTGCAAAAGCCATGTTAAAAGCAACAAATCCACTTTAAGAGCCAGGTTTCATGTGTTACCTCATCCAGTCAATACCACAGCCCTATGGGACACACACCACTGTCACAGGTCAGCCAGCCTGGCCTGGACCACGCAGTCCTGTGTCAAAGTGGAAGTCCCTGCCTGCCCTCCTCAGCATCTTCCCCTGCAAGAGGGCAGTATCCCCAGTTTGCAGTCCCTGTGTGCTTCTGTGAGGATTGCAGGTGGTCGCAGAGGGGACTGTTGCATTTTAGGCTGCTGCAGTATAGACACTTCATTCCAGAAAGTGGCTCCGTTCTTCCCTTGTGCCTGACTCGTGGCTTTTGTGCATGGGCCCCTGCTACAGTCAGGATCCGACCCGCTGCTGGATCCACGGAAGTTGGCTCTGTAGGTTGGATCTCAGCAAAGCAAGCGCCTGCTTTCCCCGCCCCGTCCGCACGGAAGCAGTGCCGGCACTCTTCTTAAGCAGGTTTCTCCGTGTAGCTCTGGCTACCCTGGGACCCGCTGCATAGACCAGACTGGCCTTGAACTCAAGAGAGTCAGCTGCCTCTGCATCCCAAGTGCTGGGATTGGAGGTGTGCGCCACCACTGCCTGGCTGGCACTGTCACTCTCTCGAGTTGCTGGGGAAATGTCAGCAGGACAGCTGTGGGAAAGGCTTGTAATTCACACCTGGGATTAGTCGGCTAGGGAGATGCCTGTCTACATGGAGGGATCGGCAGTGCTGTGGCCCACAATTGCCTTTTAATGAAAACAAAAAAACCCAAACCCATTCTTTTGCTTTGACCCGTGTTTGCTGTATACGTGCGCCCTTAGCCGATACATTGATAGGATTCTTACACTGCTGCAGAGCTGTTCCTAGTGACTCAGCCTATAGGATTTGATTTGATTTAATGGCGGTTTTTTTTTCCCTACTAAGCACATAAAAACGTGAGGCTACTTTAAAAGGCAAAACCAGTAACTGCTCACAGTTTTCCTGAGTGTGTGCTGCCCATATTACAAGCGACTTTTCAGCTGGGCCACAAAGGTCTACTTTGAGCACACGCATTTGAACTTTCACATACTCATAAAACTGAACCGTGTGTCAATCTTGTTCAGCCCGGTATATATACTGTGTATATCAAAGTGACATGAGGTGGCTTCAGAAGTGTGGAGAATAAATGTGTGGGTGTGCGGTGCTGAATCGGGGTCCATTTCTCTTGTTGGTCTGAGGTGGTCTTTGGGAGGCATTGGGGGGGACGGGATACGACATCCCGGTGTGAACAGGGTTAGGGGTGGAGCTGAGTTCTGCGCTTCTGTGCTAGGGGTGAAGGTTGGGTTTCCACAGGCCTGCGCTACCGGGAATGGCCACCAGGAGGCGCAGAAACCAGCCACATCGCCCTGGCCCAGCCCAGGGTGGCCGCCCTTCTCGGAGGCTGCTTTGAAACAGCTGTCAGAGTTCCCAGGGCCGGCTAGGGGGCAGCCTCTTTGGACCAGCCTTCTCAGCTGTTTTGGTTGTGTGCTCCCAACGTCTCTCCTTTGTCTGCCCTGAGTCCCAGACATTGCAGGAGGCCAAGGCCACTCTCCAATATGCATTTGAGTTGCTGGACTGGGATTTGAAGGTTAAACAGATCCTGTTCTCAGGTAAAGAAGCTGAGGCCTGGCCTGGGAAGCCAGTCAGAGAGCAGCCCAGAGACCTGCCCCCATCTGACAGCGCCCGCTGATAGTAAATAGCAATAGCCTCTTCTGCACCAGGTGATGAGTCTCCATCTTTTCCTTGAGCCTTATCCTTACAGGAGGCCTGGTGACAGCTGCCAAGCATGCGCACTCCACGCCAGAGGAGGGAGGACTCGGGGCAGGCAGAGGCTCTGTGAACCAGCTCTCAGACGGAGGGGGCAGCTGAGCGAGGCTAAGTCTGGAGTTTGCCCAGTGCCAAAGAGAAGATGCTCCGTTCTAAGGGTTAGGGCCTGCCCTTCAAAGGAGCTCCAGGCTTGGGGCTGGAGAGAGGACTCAGCCGCGCTGGCTGCTCTTCCAGAGGACCTGGGTTTGGTTTCCAGCACGCACATGGCAGCTCACAACTGTCTCTATCTAACTCCAGTTACTGGGCGTCGGATGCCTTCTGACATCTGCAGGCACCAGGCATGCGCGGACATACACACATGGAAACCCCCATAGGTATAAAAATAAACAAGCCAGGTGCGGTGGCACACACCTTTAACCCCAGCACTCTGGAGGCAGAGGCAGGTGGATCTCTGTGAGTTTGAGGCCAGCCTGGCCTACACAGTGAGTCCAGGACAGCCAGGGCTACACAGAGAGACCCTGTCTTGAAAGAACAAGACAAAAATAAAATATTTTAAATTAAAAATAAATAAGTAAAACGTTTTAGAAAGATTGACAAGTGTGATGACAGGAGGTCCTGGAAAAGGTGAGGAGTGCGAGAGGGCCCTGTCACAGAAGTAGAGGCAGTAAGGATCAGAGTAGGAGTGCTTCATGTGGATCGGCAAGAAGCAGCACTCGCAATATAAAAACCCTGAAGAAAAAGGCCTAAAAGGCCAGTGAGTAAGCATAGAAGAGATGGCCATTGGGACATTGGCCAGACATAGGACAGCAGAGAGATGTCGCCTTCGACCTGTGTGCTTTGCCACAGAGAAGGCTGAATGGTACGGCTGGCGCGGCTGAGCCCACAGAGAAGGAGGGGCCCTCGTGGAGCCAGGGGTCAGCCTCGCACCCCAGGACCCAGGGTCAGTCCTCGCACCCAGGAGCCGGGGTCAGTCCTAGCACCCCAGGAGCCAGGTATGCTGCCTCAGGACTGCGCTCAGCACAAGGAACAGACGTTCGAGGTTGGCCTTGGTACTAGGGAGTTCAAGGCCAGCCTGGGCTACATGAGACCCTGTGTCAAAACAACGAAAGGTGTCCATGTCTGCTTCAGGGGCCAGGGAGGAGCCTAATGAGAGGGTAGGGGCTGAAGTGGTAAGGGTGGGCTTCTGGGGACCATGAGGGGTGGGGAAAGGGGAGAGCAAAGAGGAGGCGATCTCAAGGGGAGAAGAGTAGCGGCTACCAGGCTGACCCCTCCCCACCAGGGACTGTCCTCCCCAGATCCAGGCCGACTGAGGTAGTTTCCCACAGGAGGCTCCTGCTGAAAGGCTCACACGAGGAACTGCTGCAGGGGGACAGAGGTGCCCTAAAGTCAGCCCTCCCTCTCACCCCATAAATAGCCTGAGACTAGAGTTGAGCCTGAGGAAGTGAAGCCAGGCTGGTGGAAAGCAGACCAGGACCACCATGGCCCCCGGGGCTTGTTCCAGGCGCATTTTCCAAGGCCCCAGGGATCAGTGCAAGGGCCAGAGGCAAGGAGCATGGGGCCAGCCAGAGTGAACTTTCTCACGGGACTGTCCAGCAGGCTTCACGAAGGCAGCGGGGAGCTCACTGTCCTGGAGGTGTGCAAGCCAAGGGGCTGGGCGCGAGTGGACATTAGAACGTGCTGTCCTCACAGGCATCGCTCGTCCTGTCTTACCGCTGGTATCTGAGGGGACATCTGCTTGTCTCCTGGAGCCTCCTGTTGTGTCCATCCTCGGGTGAACCAGACGCCAGCCACAGGAAACAGCCTGTGCCAGTTCCCTTTGGAGAGTAAATATTAGTCTTCGCAAGAGCTGCCCGCTGTTCTTTGTCATAGAGGGCGCTGAGTTTGGGGTGGGGACCTCTTGGTCTACACGCACGCTGATGGAGCCATGGCCCTCGGTCACTACTGCAGTGCAGCCCTGAGTTTCGTGGGGGGGGGGGCAGGCAGCGGGGAAGAACACTCTGAGACCATAAGCTCAGACCTTACCCTGCACCCCTCTGTCTTCAGGCTGCTTCTACTGATGAAAGGGACTGGAAAGTTTGGCTCAACTTGACCTTGAGGTATCTAGGCCTCAGTTCTGGCTTATGTGACCATGAAACACACTGCTTAGCAGGAAGTGGGACAGCCTGCCCATGTCTTGCCATTGGTGCATGCAAGAGGCCCCCTACCTCACCACAAAGCCCAGACTCCAGCCCCTAACCTGTTTCTTCCCTCTCTTATCACTCCTGGGGATACAGTCTCAGCCTCACTCCCATCCTCAATGCCTCAGCTCTGCACAGGGTGAGTGGTAGGCACATGTGGTGGTTACTCTTTGTTGCAGTGACTTGTGGGAGTTTTGGCTTCTTAAAAAACAAAACAAAACAAAACCCAGTTAAGTCATGTAAACATGTTTTTGGCTTAATCCCAGGTGTATGGGGCTGCTTTAGTTTGTCCACAGCTGTTAACTGTGATCCTCTCGTGCTCTGGCAGGAACGTGATCTTTGCCAGCTGCAGATAGTTTAATTCTGAGGACTCTGCAGAGGGGATGAATGCCGGAGCCCCAACACCCCCGAGGTGGGCCGGGGCTGAGAAAGGAGGCTGCTGGTGTTCCCCGCTGCGGCTCCCTGTTGCTGGTGATGCAGTTTGATGAAATGCCCTGAAATGAAGATTTGACTTGCCCCAACGAACCCGACGCCCCAAGCCAGCAGGAAGGAGCTAAAGAGACCAACGCCTCTTCTCCCCACTAGCCTTTCTCTCCTACCTGCTGTTGGGGTGTCGGAAGGGACTGGGGAGAAGAGAGGCAGAGATATAAGATGCCCCAACAAAATAAGACAGAATAAAGAGTACGGCAACCGTGACTGTTACTGCCTAGATAACGCAAGGGCCCCTGGGTGTCTGTGAGGACATTTCCAGAGAGGATTCACTGAGATAGGGGAGCCCCGCTCTGAATGTGGGTGTCTCCATCCCCGGGCCTGGGGTCTCAGGCCGAGTGAAAAGGAGAAAGAAGTTGAGCACAAGCATTCACCTCTCTGCTTCCTGTCACCAGCGGCAACACTCCTCCTCCCGTGACTTTCCTGCCAGCATGGACTGCAGCCACTAATGCCGTGCGCCAAAGTAACAGGTTCCTTAAGTCACTCTTGCTATTTACTTACAATAATGCGGAAACAATGATTAACCAGTTAGCTCTGCTGAGTGAATGTGAAAAAAATAATAACGTGAAAGCATCAAAGAGCTGTGATTCCCAGTCCCCACTCCTGCGAGCCACTGCCCTTTGCTGTCCCCGGGAAAGGTGGGGAGAGGGGCTTCCGTCCCCCTTCAGAAGAGGTGTGGAGGAGGTACTGTAAAACAGCTGGGGAGGGGAGGGGAGGGGAGGGGAGGGGGAGGAGGCGTCTCACTACCTGGAACAACAAGCCCCTCCCCCCAACTCCTAGGCAGCTTTAATGGACAACCGAAGCCGCAGCCGCAGCTTGAGTAGATGAGGATTTGAGTGAAGGTAAGAAGTGCACAACTGACCGCCTAGCGCGTGGGAAGCCAGGGCAAGAAGATTCAAGGTCAAGGCTAGCCTGGGCTGCTTAGTCAGATCCCTTTTCCAAAAAGTTCATATTAAAATGTAAAGATTGGCTGGAAGCCGTTGGTAGCCGTTGGTAGGGAGCTTGCCTGGTGTGCATGAGGCCCTGGGTTCGATTCCCAGTACAACACAAGCAGGGTGTGGGTGTGCATATGTGGCCTGTTATCATAGCACTTAGGAGGATCAGAAGTTCAAGGTCATCCTCAACTACAAAGTGAGTTCAAGGCCAGGCTGGGCTACATGAGATTCTTGCTCACTCCCTTAAAAAAAAAAAAAAGAAAAGAAAATGGCAGAGAGCCTGCTCCCAGAGGCCTGGTACCTCCTGAGGGGCACAGGGCGTGAGCAAACTGGAGCTTGTAGGCCTGCGCTGCTGCTACAGGATGCATGGTGGGGTTCCACACCTAGGCTGAGACTGGGGCGATCTGGGGTTCCCCAGAGGAGCTGGGTCAGCCAGACCCTATGAACAACAGTTACATGGGAGTAGGGGGTGCCAAGAGGGACGCCCCAGCCTCTTGTGCAGGCTATGCTAGTTTGAATGTGAACCGTCCTCCATAGCCTCATGCATCTGAGTGAGCCCTTTGTCCCCAGTTAATGACACTGTTTTGGAAGGTTGTGCAGTCTTAAGGAAGTGAGTCACTGGGGGGGGTGAAACGTTGATTTGCAACCTTGCACCACTCACTTCCTGTCAGCCTGTTGCTTCCTGCCTCCTGCTCCAGCCCTCATGCCTCAAACTGCCCTCCTTACCTAAAAAGTGTGTTTTTAAAAAAAATTTATTTATGTGTACGAGTTTATGTAAGAGAAAGCTACATGTATGCAGGTACCTGCAGCGGCCAGAGCAGGGCATGAGATCCCTTAGAGTTGGAGTTGCTGGGAGCTGGCTGAGGCGGGTGCTGGGGACTGAGCTCAGGCCCTCAGAAAGAACAGAGCTCTTAACTGCTGAGCCATTTCTCCGGCCAAAGCAAGCACTTCAGCCCTTACACTGCTTTAATTATCTGTTTTATGGCAGCAACGGGAGTAACTAATCAGAACCCTTGCCTGGAGCTGTGATGACCTGACCCGGCCACGCCTTGGGCAATAGGCAAAGACGGTTAGGGACTGGCACAATTTTCCTGACCGTCAGGCAGCAGCGCAGACTCCCAGTGGTCATGAGTCCCTGTTTTGTGTGGGCTTTCTTCACGCCCAGGCTTCCCCACCCTTGCTGTGGGGAATGAGCACCACAGTCTCACCCACCCTGCTGCACTAGCGGTGGCATCCAGCCTTTCCTCTGGACCCTTTGTGCTCCTGCGTGCCGCCGTCTGGAAGGCTCTAGAAAAGCCTCCCAGATCCTGCACCCTGGATTCTACTGGATTCTAATAGAGAGAAGCCCTGTCAATTATGAGAAGGTAGAGGCAGTTCCTGCTGGAGTATGGCAGCCACCGGCAGGCTCTGGTGGTCACAGTGTTTTCTGCCACTAGCTCAGTGGATGAGCACAGGGACGCTGGAAGGAATTTCCTGGGTGATGGGTGCTGTGGTGCTGTGTAGGACTTCTATTGTCCTACCAGTCCCCCCATGTTCCCCCCACCCCCGCGCACACGCCACCCCCTTCCCCTGCACATACCCCACCCCCACCCCACCCCCTGCACACACCTCACCCCCACCCCCACCCCCACCCCCTGCACATACCTCACCCCCACCCCCACCCCCTGCACATACCTCACCCCCACCCCCTGCACATACCTCACCCCCAGCCCACCCCCTGCACACACCTCACCCCCACCCCCACCCCCACCCCCTGCACATACCTCACCCCCACCCCCACCCCCTGCACACACCCCACCCCCACCCCCTGCACACACCCCACCCCCACCCCCTGCACACACCCCACCCCCACCCCCTGCACATACCTCACCCCCACCCCACCCCCTGCACACACCTCACCCCCACCCCCACCCCCTGCACATACCTCACCCCCACCCCCTGCACACACCTCACCCCCACCCCCACCCCCTGCACACACCTCACCCCCACCCCCACCCCCTGCACACACCTCACCCCCACCCCCACCCCCTGCACATACCTCACCCCCACCCCACCCCCTGCACACACCTCACCCCCACCCCACCCCCTGCACACACCTCATCCCCACCCCCACCCCCTGCACACACCCCACCCCCACCCCCTGCACACACCTCACCCCCACCCCCACCCCCTGCACACACCTCACCCCCACCCCCACCCCCTGCACATACCTCACCCCCACCCCACCCCCTGCACACACCCCACCCCCACCCCCTGCACACACCTCACCCCCACCCCCACCCCCTGCACACACCTCACCCCCACCCCCACCCCCTGCACACACCTCACCCCCACCCCACCCCCTGCACACACCCCACCCCCACCCCCTGCACACACCTCACCCCCACCCCCACCCCCTGCACACACCTCACCCCCACCCCACCCCCTGCACACACCTCACCCCCACCCCCACCCCCTGCACATACCTCACCCCCACCCCCTGCACACACCTCACCCCCACCCCCACCCCCTGCACACACCTCACCCCCACCCCCTGCACATACCTCACCCCCATCCCCTGTACACACACACCTCATCCCCCACACACCCACCACCACTTCCCTCCCCCCACCCCCTCACCCCCCCCTCTCATATTTTATTTATTTTATGTACATGAGTGCTCTATCTGCCTGTACACCTGCAGGCCAGGAGAGAGCATTAGAGGCCGTAGATGGTTGTGAGCCACCATGTGGTTGCTGGGAATTGAACTCACGACCTCTGGAAGAGCAGACAGTCTCTTAACCGCTGAGCCATCTCTCCAGCCCTGAATCCCTTCTCTTGATACACACATTATCTCTCCTGTCTTGTGTGGAGACTGGGGCATTGACAAGATGGCCTTGTGACCTATCCTCCTTATCCTTGTGGCTTACAGAAGGTAAGTGCTAGTTGGGTTATCTTTTCTGATAAGGGGTTGTCCTTCCTTCCTGTGGATGTTCTTCTGAGGCCAGGATGCTTGGGGCATTGACAGGCACCTTACAGGAGAGAGGGGGGGGGGAGGGAGGGAGGGAGGAAGGGGGAGGGAGGGAGGAAGGGGGAGGGAGGGAGGAAGGGAGGGAGAGAGAGAGAGAGAGCGAGAGAGCGCACGCACGCACGTTGAGAGGGGAAGCAGTGGAAACACTGTGGGCTAGGCTGACACAGGCTGCTGGGCTAGCCCTGAGGCTGCCATGTCTGGTTGGCAACACTCTGGCCAGGTGCTTTGTGGGAAACACACAGAGGCCATCCTGGAGCTCTCAGTGCTTCTACTACAGTGGCATATCCTGGAATTCAGGGATGTTGGGACAAGGACCAGCAAGACACTAACGAGGCAGGCGCAGGATCTGAGCAGGTAAAACAGCAACGCAAGAACCAAGGTAAATAATATTTTAATGCAGTATTTTAAAATATCAAAATTAATGCAAAAATACAGGATAAACAATGTATCAAGACAGAATCAGGACTGCTTAACTGGTTCACCTCTTCTCACGTCTCAAACCCAAAGGAGCCCACCCTTGGCAATGTGTAGACTATCGGAGGTGCGACTATGGGATTTAGAGAGCTGGGTTCAACATCAGTCTCTACAGTGACTTCCCTTCTCTAGTTTTTGGTTATCCCATCTGTCTTGTGCAGAGGCTGAGGCATTGCCACGGAGTCCTCCTGGCGCATCCCTCTGGCCTGCTGAGGTTAGTTAACGCTGTCCCTTTCCTGAGAGGCAGTGTCTTCAGGGCCACAGACTCCCAGGGCTATTAATGTCTTGGCCGTCCCTGGCTGGAGCAGGGCTTTTAATTATTGCCAGCTGTGGCTCCGCCCCTTCCCCTTCCCCCAGAGAGATAAGAGCCAGTCCTGTTCCCACATGGGGGCAGGGGAACTCCGCCACTGCTCACTGAAACCGACAGTGTGTGTCAGCTAGGACGGAGGGGTTGAGTCACACTCCTCAGCCCACTGTGTCCAGCACGCACCATGGGTGCCCAGAGACTTAGCTCTTACACTCACTGTTTCTTCCGAAGGACCAGCCTTGGTCTTCCCACCTTTTGTTTGTTCCTTCACATCCTGTTTCCAACAGACCCTGAGGGTCTTTCCTCAGATACGCTGCAGACGGTACATTCTGCATGTCCCAAACCAGGTCATTGTCTTTCCAACTGACCTCCTCCCTTTCCTGTTGATGGTCTGGCTCCCTTCGCAGACCTGCACCCTGGATCCCTCTCTGCATCAGCCTCCCACCATCTCTCGACCTCATCTGATACACTTTCTCTTTGTCTCTACTGGCACACGCCCCCAGCATCTACTCAGCAGGATTCAGGTGTCCTCGATGCCAAGCACATTCCTTTGGGACCCTAAAACTTTTCAGTGATACTCTGCTAGCATGTGGACCAGCCTCCTTGGACAGGCTATGCTAGCGGGTAGGAGGACCACCTGCAAACGAGCCTTTCCCACAGAGCCGAAGGGGCCTCGCTGGGCTCAGATGGTACAGCTCCCTATACATACCCACCTCAGCTAGCTGGGCTTCGCCCTTGGGAAGTGTGGAGTGTAGAGTGCAGTTTTAAGAAGCAACAGAGTCTGGGTCGCATCAGGCAGGACTCACATGGGACCAGTGGTTTGATCTGAGGGAGGTGTGGGGCTGGCCACAGGTGCGATCCTTACCTCACCCTCTCTCTCACTGTTGGGAGCTCAGTATGGAGGCCTGCTGGTGTGAGAGCTACTTGGCAGTATCAAGGCCTAAGGTGGCCAAAGTTGGCAAAGCCTTTGAAGTGCCCACCCAGATGGCAATGGAGATGAGGTGGCCTGGCTTGACAGGTGCCGGGCAGGACCGGAGGGACCTGGGTCTTGGCAGAGGAAGAGGGGACTGGGGTGACCCTGGCTGTAAGCTGGCTGTCACTAAGGCAGGATGCCAGCACACGTTTCCTTAGCCCCTCACCCAAGGCTGTCAGTCTGCCTTTATCCCAGAACGTCCTCCGCTGAGCGGGTCACTTCCTAACCCTTCTCTCAGCAGTGCCCCAACTCTGCCCTTCCTTTCTTGAACACACTTTGGGTTTCACTCCCTCTTGGTCCTATTGGCCGATAACTGCTCCCCACCCAGGGCTCTGTGCCTTACCCCAGTGCCACAACACATTACTGCTGGGGGAATTCCAGGTCCATTCATTTAGGCATGGGGTCCCTTCTGATCTGTCCTGGGATGGTACTGACTGGGCAGTCTTTGAAGGGACCTGGCAGACAGATCTGAGCCTCTGCTAGCCCATCCTGGCTTCTTTACACCAGCCTGGCATCGACCTCTGGTTTTGCCAGCAAGACAACCTCAAAGTTTACAGAGTGGAACTAAATGAAGTGTGTTTGCACACACCCTTGGGAGCTATCTCTCACTGACCAACCAATGCTACCTGCTTTGCCCCGCTGCTGTGCTCACATCTTTCCATTAGCCACACACACACAGCCTCTCCCCACTGACGTGTGCAGTTATTGCATTCTCTGTCGCTGTGTTTTCCAGGATGATTGTGAACCTTTGCTGTTTCCCACGGCTCTATTGGCTGCTCTGATGTGGCCTGAGGCAGAGTCTGTCTCCTTCAGGCTGGGTTTTGGGGGAGGGCGGAGAAGGTCACAATGGGACCCATTACAACCTCTTCACACTCCGGTGTGAGTCAAAGGCTTTTGGGATAAGTCCTCACATGGAAATGTGGGGCTCCTGTCCAAAGCCAAAAGGGTGGTAGCTTTCGTGGGCCACCTCTCTCTGGAGCAGGGGTGACTCAGCTGCTTAGAGGAAGCAAGAGGCCCACAGTGGCCAGGGGGAACTAAGCCTGTCAGAGCCAATATTTACTGTCATACAAGCCTGGTGAAGCTCTGAGGGGATTTGATGGTACTAGCCTGGGTTAGAAGCCACATGGCTGTAAGATGCCTTGACCCCCAGGCTTTTATGTCAAGGACACACTCAGCCACTCTCCAGGGTGGCACAGGAACTGGGCAGTAAGGGCACTAACAAGAGAACCCAGCAGATCATGATATGTTAAAAAGTAGTCTTAAAAAAAAAAAAAAAGCAGTCTTTATGCTTGCACTGGGGACAGGAAAAGATCCCTGCTCTTTCTGAGATTGCGTTTCACCCAGTGATGTCTGAGAGACCTCAGGATGAAGGGGCCCGTGTGTTCCTGTGTCTGACCTTTGCTGCAGTAGTTGGGCATGTAGGTGAGCACCCAGGGTGGGCAGCTCGCTATTGCTTTGGTTGTGTGTAAGGCTAGTGTGACTGATCCTATTGATGGACAGAGACATTTAGTAAGCACTGGCTGGGGCTGTCTTCTCGCTTCCCAGACGAAGGTCCCTGAGCTCCCAGGTCCAAGTATACACTGGGACAATTCCATCCTGAGGGAGGACCAAGAGACAGCTGTGATCCCCAAACGAAACTCCAGGTCACAACCATATCTGCCTGAGGTAGAGGAACTCACCCACTCAGGAGGAGCTGGCAGATAAAAGCAGGGCGCTCGGGGAGGGGACTGCATCCTCAGAGGAGGCTCTCATTGGCAACGCTTAACCCAAAGCGACTCGTGAGCCACAGTGGAATTCTAGGCACAAACAGGGCAGAGTCTTTTTGCCCTCAGAGTTCCAAAGCTTTAAGGACAGGCGGTTGCTTTTCGGGAGATGTATGCAGATTTTGTGCGCACGACTGGCAGAGAGGCCTTTGGAGGCGGAGTGTGAAGCTGGCTGCTCCCAGCATCCTTCAGGGTTAGGCTTCCCGGCTCTCCAGCTAGCATGGACCCAGTCCTGGCTGCAGCAAAGGACCAAAGGCTGGAGCCAGCGGCGTGGCGGCAGACCTCTGCTCCAGGGGCCAGCTTGGGGAGGGTGCGAAGGGGCCTGGCGGCCTCTGGCGGTCAGACCAGGGAGACCTCGGCTTGGAAGCTGGAGGAGCGACGCGCGCTGGGGCTGACGCGTGTCAGCATGGACACCTGCGTGCTGCACGTAGCGCCATTGCTGCCTCCCCACGGGTGCTGGGATTTGGATCTCCAGCCCAGAACACCCTGCGGATGCCAACGCCGCCACTTCCGCCGCAGCTCCGCCTGCACCTGGGGGGTGGGAAGGGTGGTCAGGCCCCATAATGTAGCACCGCCTTGTTCAGCTAGCCACAGATGTTCCTAGCTTAAATTGAGAGGCCCCATGCTATCTTGGGAGGGCTGGAACAGGGCTGGGAGCCAAAGAGTCAACTCAGGATCTTGGGGGTGCAGAAGGTCACAAAATGCAGAATAGGGAGGCAGAGTGGTGCTGCCCAGCTGGGGAGTGTACCCCTGATTCACCCAGGGTACCCACTTGAATGCATTGTTGTGGCAGCAACTGCACCTTCCCTCAATGTCCTATCCCGAATTCAACCAACACCCCCTCAGCTGGAGGAATTGTTAAAGTGACCAATAGAAGTCCTCAGGTTTATAGTGGCCCCAAGGAGCATTTTAAAATGCGAGTCTAGGCAACTAGGGTGCTGTAGTCTGAGAACCATGCTTGAGAGAGGCAAGGATCCCACCAAGGTTTGTAGACACCCTCCACTCCCACCCCTCTACCCCCCACCGCCCCCCCCCCAGCCAGGAGCCAAAATCTGGGACGTGCTCACCTCGCCATTGAGGAAACAATAGAGGACAGCCACCACAAAACCCTGAGGAAGAAGGGGACAGCAGAGGTGAGGCAGAGACTGCAGGCATGCCCAGTCCCACCCAGCCCCACCCCTGGTTCCCTGGGTTAAGGAGAACACTGAACACAAAGCAAGAGCTTATCCAGAACTTCTGACAGGGAGAAAACCTGGAATCCAGGGCCCAGGGCCCAGGGCAGTCCCAGGTGGATTCCTTAAGCCCGCACTCATACCTGGAAAGACCCCATGACAAGTTCGAAGACCAATTTCACCTCGGCCTTAAAGTTGTCGGGGAAGAAGGCAAACATGATATAGTGGACTCCAAACAGTGGGATGAGCAGAAGAGTGGACTTGGTCAGTCTCCTGGGGACAGGGAGAGGCAGGGCGTGGGCATGCACATCCACATTGGCAGATGGGTGTGGGCACACCAAATGCTGACCGTGACCAGACCCTGTGAGGACGAACAGTGCCTCCTCCAGCCCCATGTCAGGCCCCCTGGCTGCCAGCGGTCCTGCTCCCTTGTCCCTCCCTCCTTGCCTGAGGTGGGGGGGGGGAGGCACATGAGAGACTTAAATTCCCTCCACTCTCTTCCTTCTGGAGAAAGGCCACTGAGGATGACGTGTTACATAAGGCAAGACTTCCAGGTCCCCCTCCTCCTGGTGTGTTTCCCCAGCCGGAAGAGTGGGGTGACACACGCCCAACATAGGCACACTTCGGGGATGCTGTCTCCTTGAAGTGCTCTGGGCATACAGCAGCGCACACGCTCGTTCCTTTTTGGGAATGAGAAGACCTAGGCATGAAGTCTTCGCAGCTGGGACCAGCCTTACGCCTGGTCATCGGGTCAGCACGTGCGGACTCCTGGCTCTGTCTCTGGGGGTTGCCACTTTCCCTGAGCTTGCATTCCCCTCCCCCTCACCACAGCCGTACACAGAGTCCTGCTCCAGAGGGCCAGCAGGGCCACCATCCCCTCCTGTCCCTCCACTGTGTACACTCAACTGACCTCATAGATGGTCCGGGCAGTGAGGGCCGTGCTTTCCTGATTCCCTGGCACAGGGTAGGTCAGGGTGGATGAGGGTGGGATGGGGACACATGGAGGCCCCTGCCTGTCCTGCGGTGGCCCTGAGATGCCACTCCAGGTTCTACGCAGATGCACCCTGGCCCTTCTCCTCCTTCCTGGGCCTGGCTCCCAGCCACACCCATCCCACACTCAGAGGCCGACAGATGGAGGCTTTCTTTAAATCGAAGAGTGGGAACTAAAAACCCCTCCTTGGGGGATCAGCAGCGCCAGTCCCCCCCCTTTCTGCCTGTGACAGCTGTTCCCTTCCATCTCACCCACACAGACCTGGCCATGACCAGTTTGGGCTCTGCCCCCCAGAGTCTAGCCCACTGCAGCTGGACTTCTGGGAAGCAAGTTGCCGAGGTAAAGGGTACCCATGTGTGCAGGTCAGGAACGCTGTCTCTCTCGGCAGCGGGCAAACCCCACACATCTCCTTCTGGAAAAGGAAAGGGATGCTCTGCCCACACAGCCTGCTGGGGACAGAATGCTGTCACACCAGGAATGGGGAGGAGGAAGCGCCAGCCTCAGTCACCGTCTTCCAGAACAGAATCCCAGATCCGGCAGCTTGTGACTCCGTAGCGGGGAGTCTCCCAGCCTGACAGGACAGTTTAAGACCATCTAGGACCCCAGGGCTGACTGGCCCTTGTGGGATTCCAGGCTTATCTGGCATGCATGGTGGGTCCATTCTCCGCTGTCACCATGTGTGTGAAGGTTCCGTGGGCGTTTGTGTAGGTGCCCTGGTCATGTTTTGTGTTTCTTTCAGTTGCCTGTAAGCTCTGATTGGTCTCCCCAGTGCCCAGCCCAGGGGAAGGCCCTCCTCTCTTTGCCAGCAGTGAGCTAAGGTCTTGTGGTGATTAATATCAATTGTCAACCTCACAGGACTTGAATTACAGGGGAGCCAAACCTCTGGGAGTATGTGGGAGGGGATTCCCAGGTGGGGCTGAGGTGGGAAGACCCACCTTGACTGCTGGTGCCACCATTCCATAGGCTTGGGCCCCAGACAGAGTAAAAAGGAGAAAGTGAGCTGAGCACCAACATTCAACGCTGTGCATGTGGTACGGCTAGCTGCCCTGTGCTTCTTCATCCGTGTCTCTGCCATGACGGCTGTGCCCTTGAATCATGAGCTAAACCAGACCTTCCTTAAGCTGCTTGTTGTTATTATTTTTTTAACAGCAACAAGGAAATACCTCCTCTCTTCCTGCCCATAGTGGCACACTCCAAACCTCAGAAGGTGAGCAAGTGTGCACATGTCTTTTGCACAAAGTGAAGAGCATTTTACACGGGATCCTGAGTGGGACAGGGCCTGATGCATGGTGACCTCTCGGCCTGTGCCTGGCATGAACTCTGCACATAAGATTCTTATCATTGGGGAGTACTGAACATGGTCACCTCAGCGTGTAACGGGGAGCTCCCCGGAGCATCAACTGCTGGGCTTTTACTGTATCCCCTTTCTCTGCCACCCAGGCTAGGTCAGAGACTGAGGACGGTGGGGGCAGCAGATTTGAACTTGAAGGACAGCAAGTGTGAGAACAGCAGGTGCTGGTGGATGGTGCACGTTGGGCCTGGTCACGGGGCTGGGTAAGCGGGGGGCGAGCATAGGGCGTGAGGTGAGCATAGGGGATGATCTGAGGACCCGGGACGGAGGTTTGCAGCTGGGGTGCTGCTGGGCCCACACTTACGAGTATGGGCTGCTGTCATTCTTCCCAATGTTGGGTGGCCGTAGTTTCTGAACCAGGATTCGGATGATGCAGACGAACAGGATGAAATTCACCTATGGATTGAGGGAGCCCCAGTTTTGGTCAGTTAGAGGGAGGAGGCTGGCGTGGGTCGTCTTCTTCCCCAGGCTTTGCCACCCCCTCCACAGGACCACTTAGCAGCCCTTCCCTTTGGGGCGCATCATCCGGGAACTCTCCTCTGAATCCCCAGGACCCTCCCTCAGGGGAAGCACGCATGCAGGAAGCAAGGGTGAGTGATGGAAACCAGAGGCTCCCGTGTGTGCTCAAGTGGGTTGCCTACTCTGGGCTCGGTGGTGAGAGGAGGGCTTACCAAGATGGAGGTGAGGATGGGGCCCTTTATGATCCACCACAGTGGGGAGTGGATGGTGTCCCAGCACCTGAACAGAGCACGGAGCGTCGGCCATCTCCCAGGTGTCTCCGGCTTGGTCCCCAAGCCCAGAACCCGCTACTCCCCACATCTCCCTCCAGCCTCTCACTTTGGGCTTGGTCCTGTCGTCTGTCTACCTGCCAAACCTGGGCAGCATCGTAAAACCCAGGGACTCTGCTCCCACGTGATAGCGGCCAGAGGGAGGGGATGGGACAACAGCTCACCCGAAATTCTCAAAATACATCCTGACAAAGGTCCATATCACGATGAAAACGATGGGCACTCCTGGTAGGGCCGAAGAAGAAAGGAACAGAAGGGAAGGGGCAGAGAGCACAGGGGGGAGGGTTTGGAGGAGGGACCAGAGAGAGAGAGAGGGAGAAAAAAGGGTGGATGCTTAGGGCTGCTCCCTACAGTGGCACAGGTTGTTCATGGTGCAAAGACTCACTCCCCAAGAGTTAGTGGGACTATAAGCCTGAGGGTCTGTGACCACTTAGACAGTTGGGTTTGTTTCTCTGATTTTTAACCCCTTAGAGATTGGCAGTAGCCCTGTCAGGATCAGAAAGGGAAATGGATGCTTTTGCTCAGACTCTGCACCATAAGCAGTTGCAGGAGGCTGGGAAGTGGGGTGGCCCTGGGAACACAGGTTCTGGGGACATTCATCAGTGACCAACCTCATAAACAGACTAGGGTTGCACCTCCCACTGCCCAGCGAGCTTCCCCAGCCTTAGCCCCTCCCCGGTGCCATACCCCAGCCGATGACTATGTACCCCCGGAAGTACTTCCGCTCAGAGAAGAAGGAGACGGCCAGCAGGGTGTGGAGGTAGAGGCCCTCTACCAGCAGCCAGAAGAAGTTGGCCATGATGCAATACTGGAAGAAAACCACAGCTGCCTTGCAGCCTACCTGCAGGGAAGAGCGAGGGGAGGCTCAGGGATGGCAGGTCCCTCCTTGCCCAACCTCTGGTTGCAGGGGACAGACACAGCTGTGGCCCAGCCAACGTCAGCGTTGTCAGTTCCCAACCAGGCTCTTGAGACAAATATAGTGGCTTTTCCTGTGATCTTGACTTTACATGCTTGGGTACTTTTGGCCAAGCTGGTAATTTAAATTATCCATCTGTCCACGTGTCTTCTGCAGGTCTTCTGGCTATGGATCCCAGTGTCTCTGGGTATGTCCAATCCTCAGCCTGCGCCTGGCTGCATGTGGCTGAGAACAGCCATGGATACAGTCCAATGCGAAATGGTAAGCTTATTTAAAATGTTATGGTGTGTGTGTGTGTGTGTGTGTGTGTGTGTGTGTGTGTGTGTGTGATATTTTTGGCAACTGAATTTTGAGGTTCTCCAGCACGAACTTGATTTATGACAACATGCTGTCACAATGTTAAAAGATTGACAAAAAGGTGTAGACGCACTCCCTACCTGTCTACCCACCTGCCCGTTTACCCATCCACCAGAGTTTGTCTATTTGTGTGTGCACATTATGTGTGCCTGAGTGGGTTTTCAGTCAGTCTGACACTGTAACTAGACTAGTCGAGAACTCACTGTGTAGCCTTGGCTTCCTTCCACCTCACAGCTACGCCTCGGCCTTCTGCATGGGGGGTTATAGGTGCCTGGCTATTATTCATGCATTGACCTCCTAACCCGTCCCACTCACGGCAACTCAGCTGCCTATTCATCTGTCATCCAGGCATCCACTCATCAACTGTTTACCTGCTCATCCATCAACCCACCCGCGCACCTCTCTGTCTGTCCACCCACTCACTTAAGTCTGTCTCTCTACTCACCCAGCTATCTCTCCAACTGTCGACCACCCCGCCCACATAACAGCCATTTTTTTCCATTTGTCTGTCCACCTACCTTTGAGCCAGGCCAGGACTTATACGACCCTGCCTCTACACCCCCTCACCTGCTCCCTCTACCAGCCTTGTTTTCTTCCCTCTCTCACTTTTGTTCTCTGTTCCCCCCAGGACCCCCCCCCCACCTCTTACCCTCCCCCCAGCCTGCTCCCTGGCCTCCAGTGAGGACTAGGAGCCTGAGGCTGAGTTCTTGCTGGAGACTTCAGGAGCTTCCTGACCATAACGTGTGAGTTGGGGCTTTGGAGGGGCCCCGGAGGCAGTGTGGAGGGGGGCAATGGGCTGCTGGCTAGCTTTCTGTCAACATGACACGAGCTGGCATCTGTTTGGAAGAGGGAACCTCAGTTGATACAGCACCCCCACCAGCCTGGCCTTTGAATAAGGCACTCTCTTGACTGATGACTGATGGGAGATTCGGTTCACCACGAGTGGTGCCGTCCTTAAGAAGGTGGTCAAGAGCTCTATAAGAAGGCAGCTGGGCAAGTACAAGGAGCAAGCCAGTCCTCCGCACTCCACCATGGGCTCTGCCTCGGCTCCTGCCTCCAGGCTCCTGCCCTGCCTTCCCTGGATGACGGACTACAGCTGAGAGATGAAATGAGCCTCTTCTCCTTGATTTGCTTTTGGTTGTAGTGTTTATCACAGCAAATGGGAAACTAAGAGAGAAGGGGCTGTGAGTGGGGGAAGGAGCAGGGGACGGTGGGTCTTCCCTCTGGGGCCACAGGGACTGGTGATGAATGGCCGAGGCAGGTGAGGGCAACAGGAGATCCATGAGGTGGTGACCAAGGGCTCTGGGTGCCCTACCTGGCATGGGCTGGATAAAGGGCTGCTGGGCCTCTGTCTCCTCCCAGAAACACTCGCTCACTCCACAGCATCAAGCCACCCTCCCAAGGGCACCATTTCTTTTCCACTCCCCCTGAACACAGAACCTGGGCTGCCTCCCTTCCCTCTCAGGCCTTTGGCTGTCAGGCATCCTCACGGACCAGCCTCCCCTCTCCGCCACATGACTGGAAAATCCTTCCCTGGGCCACACTCCTGTCTTATCAAGCTCTGTGGAGGGTGCAGGCCTCTCTCTGGCTCTCTTTTGGCCCCAGCTTGTGGAGTCACCCTGGGCTTTTCTTCCCACTTGAGACCCCACCATCCTGGGAAGCAGGCACTACTGATCTGGAGATAGCATGCTGCCTCTCTGGCCTCACTCAGAACACAGCACAGGAGGGAGTCCTGGCTGCTTCAGGCTCTGTCCCTGGGAGCCTACAGTGGTTAATATTGTCAGCTGGCCAGAAGCTGCAATACCCAGGAGACAGACCCTCAGCACTGTCCAATTTGTCTGAGGGGGAGTGTTTGGATTTAGTCAACTGAGGAGGTGAGCAGCACCAATCCAGGGGCCACAGTCCCTAAAGTGAGGTGAGTGCCAGTGTTCATGTCTCTCTGCTTCCTGATTGTGAATGCAGCATGGCCGCTGTCTCACCATTGCGGCCGCCATGCACCCCTGCCATGTTGGACTGCACCTCACACCACGAGCTGAACAAGCCCCTTTCCCGTACATTGTGTCAGGTGTTTTGTCAAAGCCATGAACAAACAGCCTAGGGCTGGGCTGAGGGAGACAGTCCGCAAGGAGAGGTAGGACAGACAGTAGTGTCAGAGATAGCATCTTGGCTGAAGAGAACAGAAGACTGAGCTGGGAGGAATGTGGTGGTGGGGGACTTGCATAGATGGGGAAACTGAGGCAGGGAGTTGCCTGATGTTAGATCAGAAACTGGTCGACGGGGCCAGATGGGGGCTCTGGGCTCTGACCATGAGGAACCAGCCTGCATTTCTTACTAACAGAGGCAGATATATGAACTCCCAGATGGCCCAGCTGCCTGCTGCTGCACTGAGAGGAGAGCGGGATTCGATGAGTGGTCAGGGTGCGTGTGTGTCTGTCCTTGAGAAGAGGAGAGAGACAGACAGAGGAAGGGAATGAGGGAGAGAGAAAGAGAAAAAGGAGGAGGAAGACAGAGATGGAGACAGAGAGACACACAGAGAAAGACACAGAAGAAGGGAGGGAGGGAAAGGAGGGAGGGAGGGAGAGGAGGGAGAGAGAGAAAAAAGGAGAACAGAAAGAAGAGGAGGAGGAGGAAGAGGAGGGGGAGGAAGAGGAGGGGAAAGAAGAGAAAGGCGAGGAACACAACCATGAGGATGAGGAGCTGGGGGAGTCAGGTGGGTCCTCACCGGGGCCTCAGAGCAGTGGTCTACCTCCTCACTGTCGAAGAGGGCCATGTCCTTGATGAAGACGGAAGTAGCCCTCAGGATGAAGGACACGAAGAGATGCATGTGGATATAATTCCGGGTACAGTGCAGCTTCCTACAAGAGGCAGGTACATCTGGGATGCAGAAGGAGCCTTGGACCAGCCCACACTGGCTGGCATGGTGCCACGCTTTAGGCAAGGTGGTGGGAGGAGATGTGGCCTCCATGTTACAGGCCCTGGAGGTGACAGGTACCCAGTCCCCAGCCTCCTGTGCACCTGGTGCCCAATACACAGGACAGTGGGACAAGGCAGCTCTGAAGGCCACATCGTGACCACCTGCTGCTGGGGTTGGGATGGCTGGTCTGGAAGAGGTAAGGGCAGGGACTCACCTGAACAGGCTCAGGATAGCCACGGAAACCAGGAGGCTGGCAAGGGACAGGCTATAGCCAATGGTGTAGCCAGTCTTCACAACACTGTAGAACTCGGACCGTTGCTGTGTGGGAAGGGCAGGCAAGGGTCTTAGGTTGGAGTTGGGGTTGGGGGGGGGGGAGCTCAGCTTGGGGCTGCTGATGGGGATGGGCTGGCTATTGCTCTGCCTGGTGCACTGCCTCACTTAAGGAAGATGTGCCTGGGGCTCCTAAGAGCACCTGAGTGGTGCCCCTGGTGTCCATGGACAGGGATTCTGTGCCCAGAGGGTAATTAGGAGGTAAATGAATTCTTCTTCCTGCTGTGCATGACGGATACCACATGGGAGACCTCACATCTCCCACTTGTCAACCACTCAGTATTTTTATTTTTTGGTTTTTTAAGACAGGCTTTCTCTCGATATCCTTGGTTGTCCTAGACTCACTTTGTGGACCAGGCTGGCCTTGATCTCACAGCAATCTTCCTGCCTCTGCCTCCTGAGTGCTGGGATTAAAGGCATGAGCCACCTATAGTTTTGAGAGAGTCTCCCTGAACAGTCCAGGCTAGCCTCAAACCCATTGTCTTTCTTCCTCAGCCTCCCAAGTGCTGGGTTGCAGACTAGAGAGGCAAACCATCTGGGAGGGGGGGGGGACCGGGGTTGTTCTCATTTGGGCGGCTCAGAGGACAGCTCCCCTTGAGTGTGATTCTCATAGAAGTCCTGTGTGTGCTCTGTTGGGGGAGGGAGGCAGGGGATGGGCCTTAGGGGATGTGAACTTGAGGAGGGTGGACCCCAGCATGTACAGAGGCACACGATGCCCTCACCTCATCCAGACCAGATGCCATTTCATCCAGGCCGCAGGCGATGGGGTAGGGGTCTGGCCCCAGTTCTGACCAGCCTTCTTCAGTGCAGCTACGGCTGATGTTATGGCCTGGAAGCAGGGGACGGAGGGAGGAGTTTGGAGTCAGGAGGCAGACACAGGGCTCTGCCTTGCTCTCTCTCTCTCCGTGCCGTGGCGATACCAGGCTCCAGCTCCCCAACCCAAACCCTTGGGGTTCCCTTGAGGTGAGGAGAAGCTCCTGCAGGGCTGCTGGGGGCCCATTTGCCCAGGTGACAGACTTAGAGCTGATGTTACTATGACTCCATTTTAAGGAGCAGAATTTGGCTCCTTGTTTAGCGTAAACACAGGGGCAGAAAGACTCTGGTTTGTGTACTTAGTCACCAGTGTCCAGCACCAACCTGAAGGCACAGACTGATGACCGACTTGGCTGTGCAAACAGAAAGGTCTGCTCTGCACTTATCAGACACATTAGGAACACGTGACCCCGTGGATGTATTAAGTCCTTGTCAGAAGAGCCAGGCAAGAAACCGTCAAACACACCAGACCAATGAAGGGTGGGGAAAACTCCCTTGCCTGAACTCCATAGGAGGACCCCAACGACCTGTCACCCTAACACCCAGTGTGTGTGTGTCAAGGGACAGAGAATGTCTTATTGTCCCTGGGGCCGCAGCTTCCCACTGCTTGGCATGGCCCACTCAAATTGCTATCTACTCACCTGTCCATTCAGCCACTTGTCTACCTGTCTGTCCATCTGTACCTGGTCCTGTGTCTTGCCTGGTACCTCTGCCAGACTGGGCTCTGTACCCCCAGTAGCCCCCCAACTGAGACTTCCACTAACTTGTCTAGCCACCTGATTTTCCTTTTGCACTTTTACTTAGTCTCTGTCTTGAGAATTCTGGGATGGCAGGTGCACGCCACGTGTCTGTATTTACAAGGTGCTGAGGGTCGGAACTCCAGTCCTCACGTTTGCACAGTGGGAGTTTTACCCGCCGAACTCTTCTCCCAAGCCCTCCTGAAGGTGTTTTATCCGGCCAAAGTAGACATCCTTCTAACCCTCTGATTTTCATCTTCCTTTAGAACTAAGACTCTTTGGGGAGGAGGTGCATGCTCACCAAAGCACAGGATGGGGGTCGGCATCAACCTCATCCACTCTTGCAAATGACCCTCTTGGGATCGGAAGGCCAGTGGCTTACACCCTTTCTTCCACACTCTTTCCTGTAGATCCAGCCACAGCCCTGCATTTCTCCCCACCCACTTCATAGTGGGGTGGGGGGGGGGGGGAAGGGGGAAGGGGGAGGGGGGGCGGTCTACTGCTGCACAGGCCGTTCACTTCACAAGGTCATATGGCTCTGGGTACTGGGGCCTCAGCTCTGCATAGTCAGGTGCACTGTGGGTAAGAATGACTGTGCCCGCGGAAGAGCTAGCTGTTCACGTCCCTTCAGGCCCCTGTCTCCGAGAGCACCCCCAACACCTCGTCTCTTCCTCCCCCACAGAGCCCCTGGCCATTTGCTGTTCATTTGTTTATTGTCTCACTTGAAGGTGTCTCCAGCTGGCACTGGGACTCCCAGAGGGCAGGCAGGTGGCAGTTCCCTAAGTCCCTTCCCACGGTTTGTGTAGCATAGAGCTCGGCGTGATGGAAGGTAGGTACTTCATCTACTGACTGGGTGTGGTCTAGAGGTCCCGAGGGAGCCCCCTTTTCCTTTTTTGTCTTCCGTGAAAATGTTGGAACATGACAAGGTGTGATGGCAAAGATGTGTGGTGGCTTCCTAGGGCCCCGAAGGTCACGGGTTCCAGGCCGTGATGACGAGAACATGGGAGCCGCAACTCAGTCAGTCGGTTATCAATTGCTGAGCAAACATTTAGTTTGAGCCCGTCCCACAGCCTTATCTCTAGGTGAGGAGCTAATCAGATCCCGCGAGTCCTCTCCAGACCCGATGCCATTCTCGGCCACGAAGCCTCCAGGTCCCGCTAGGCCCCTGGACAGCTTTCCTGTTTCCTTAAGTGGAAAAGCCCCCCTGGCTGGCCCCATTCACGACACATGGTCCATCTTCTGGCCTTCAGCCCAGGGCTCTTACCGTGAACCGGGGAGAAGAGCTGGAAGATGAGGGGGCAGCCCAGGACTACCACCTGGCCGCGAGGGGTAGCCGGCCAGCAGGTGAGGTTGTCCCACATCTTGCTGCAGCCTGTGGGGGTGAAGGCAGAGGGCACGTGTCACCATATGAGCACGGTGGCCACTCTCTTCTTCCTCCTGACCAATGCCTGCCCAGGATGAGCAGGTCTCGTGTTGATGGGACAGGCAGAGGCTCCTCTTACTGTAAGGGAAAGAGCTCCCCTATATGGCACCATTTGTTTATTTATTTTAGACAGGCTGGTCCCCAGGGAAACCTTGAACTTCTGGGCCCTCCTGTCTCTAGCTCCTGAGTGTTGTTGGGATTCCAGGTGTGTGCCGCTATGCCCAGTTCACATAGTGCTGGGATCAAACCCAGGGCTTGTGGTGCACGCCAACTGCCAACTCAGCCACATCCCCACTTGATAGACAAGCCCCAGAGATACCAGGCACACAGCCTAGCTGGTTCTGCCCAATGGCAAACTGTCTCTCATCCGGGATGAGCTCCTGGGCACTTACATAGGTGTCAGTCTTTTTGAGTGACAAGAGCTGACGCTCTGGCATCCAAGTTCTCAGAGCAGTCAGTGGCTTTAACTCTGCGGGGTGGTCCAGGAAAGCGGTCACTGAGAAAAGGGAGCAAAGCCTGCGTTTCATTTTGTTCGGAACTTTAATGGGGAGTTGGTCAAAGTTTCAGGAGGCCGTGTCACCTACTGCAGCCTGTGGCATCTGAGTCAGTGACAAGCACCAGCTGTATACTTCAGTCTGCGTTTATAGCTCTCTGGTTCCCAGAGCTTATATTTATAGGCACAACCTTCAGACTGTCTCTTCTTATCTTTTACTGCCATCCTGCCTGCACATGCACACGGCATTTGATTATAAATCACCCTCCATTCTGGTTTTTTCTTTTATAGAGCCTTGCATATATTTCTAGCAGCACAGTGAGTGGCCTTCATTTTTATGGTTTGTAAGAAAAAAGACATTTAGATTTCAAAACCGTATATTACCAAATTACCGGCAGCAGTTTCAAGCAGTTCAGCCCCACCGTCTGAGCCTGCCTTCTAGACACAAATAAGGCTATCAACCCACGTTCAAAACAGCAAGCTCCATCCCAAGAGGCTCTGTTAGGGACCATTCGTTTTATAATAGTAAAGGCAGTGCCTGAGATGTCTGCCACAAGACGTCCGGGGACAGCGGAGCGCACTGGTGGCAGCCGCCTCCTCACAGAGCTTGCAAAGCGCTATAGTGAGCGAAGACTTGTTGCGGTTGGAGACTGTTAGTTGAGGATGCCAAGGGGTGCCTCGGGGGGCTCTATGAAACTGGGTGCCCCTGTGGTGAGATGACTTCTCTGGACCCCTCTCTTGAGGGTGTCAGTCTCTTTGCAATGCTGCCAGCCCCACAGATTTGCTCAGGAAACCCCACCCCAGAGTCAAAGTCGATGCCAGCTGGGCCAAGCCCAGGACCAGCCCAGGTCCGAAGGTTCACAAGTTCTCAAGAAGGGGCCTGGGAAGAGGAGGTGGAGAAATGCACCCACAGAGGGGAAGAGCCTCCAGGCTCAGTGCTGTGGTCATGTGACTGCCAAGGAGGGGAGTGGGTTGGCAGCGGATGGGCCCTCCTGGTACAGCAGCAGTCAGGTGGCACCTGCAGCCAAGGCTAATGAAGTCACTCTTCCTGTGGGCCACCGCTTTAACATGTCCCTCAGTCTATCCCACATTTGCCTCTGTCCCTAGGAGGACACGTAGGAGCCCCCCCCCCCCCAAGCTGGGAAAAGCTGCTCATGATTTATGAGCTGTTTCAATTAACATCAGCAAGAACCAGCTTTGGAATGTCCCAACATTGTTTCAGCCTTTAAATGAGTCGCTTATATAACCGGCCCATTTTACAGGGCGGGAAACGGAGGCAAGGTGGCAGGATGAGGTGTGGCAGGCCTCTCGCCTACTTACACACATTCCTCTCCTGGCTTCTAAGGGCTCAGTAGCATTTCTCTGGGAATCTGGCTGCCACTGGACTTTATGTGCCCTTGATGACAGTGTTGGGCACACCCTGTTTCGCAGGCCAGCTATTGTGTCTGGTCTGCGCCAGGCCTCAGCCTTTCAGAGTTGCCAGTCTGAGCGAAAGAGTTATGTGTGTTGGGGCGGGGAGGTGGTGAAGGGTCCTGTGTGTGTGTGTGTGTGTGTGTGTGTGTGTGTGTGTGTGTGTGTGTGTGTGTTTCGGGGCAGGGGGGTGATGCTGGGTCCTTGCTTAGCTTCACCAGAGGTGGAACAGAATAGAAGAGACTGGGCTCTGCCCAGTGGGGAGGCTGCATTTGGCCTGAAAGAAGTACAGCACAGCGAAGGCCACACTGAACTGCCAGTGTACCCAGGGCAGCAGGCAGGCAAGGAGACTGAGGAAGAGAGGCCTGCAGGGGTGTGCGTTGGGAGGCTCCTTGCAGGGGGCAGCTCAGGGCTGGTTTGCTGGGGCGGCTGGGTTTGGAAGTCACGGAGTAATGACAGTCATGAAAATGCTTGGTTTCTAGAAATGACTGTGTGTGGCCAGGAGATTTCTCCATGTGTCTAGTCACGGCTAAGGCTCCAATAGGAAAACCCAACTTGAGGCTGAGATGAGAGATGGAGAAGTAGGCGGGCAGGCAGGCAGGCGCAACAGCCCCAGTGAGTCAATTTTATAGAACTTCTTACACATAATGACACACACTCACATGTGCTCTCAGGCATACTGACCCCAGATATACATGCAAACATACATGCATGCACATGGGAAGGCTGCCAAGTGAGCAGACACAGCCTGAACACACACCCAAACACTCACACACGGACATTCAGGGACACCACACACCTGTTACATCCATGTTTACACGGATACAGGCCTCTGTCTTACAGAGACAGAGGCAGGAGGAGAGAAGGTCAGGCACAGCCTCAGACAGACCAGGGCCAGGGGTGCCCACCTGCAACTACGGGGGTGTAAACAGCCTCAGAGGCAGTCAGGACAGACCTTCAGTTTGGACACCTACACCTGCCATTTTCTAGATCCCAGTCTGGTTGTTATGTACAAGGAGCTGGCAGTCCATAAGAACCCTATGCCAGCAGTGACCTTATTGGGATCATGAGGGTGGCAGGTCCCCACTTGGGGAGCAGGTAGGGGGTGCCATACATAAAGTGTGGCTCAGGCCATGCCCATCTGTGAGAGTATATGCCCACATGCAAGCACGAGCACAGGAGGCCTGTGCACCAGTGTCAAGGGCCTCAGAGTGGAGTTGGGAGCCAGGAGCCAGCAAGCTGGACAGGTGCTTCCTGCTCCCATTTCGTAACCGTAAGCCCAGCCTCGGGAGCTGGGATGGAGACCCAGCTGCCTTTCTGCCTCCGCTGTGCCATGCTAGCTCTCCCCAACACAGTGAGCCTTGGACCTCCCACCCTCCCAGCCCTGCTACTTCCCTGGACTTGTCCATCTTTTCAGGTTTGCTCAACCCTGAGTGACCAAGCCATATAGACAGAGCTCTGTTCTTGTTCGGCCCGGTGGCCGCTGCAGGCCTTGGCCAGCCGGTCTCTTCTAAGCTGTAGGTAAGTCAGGGGCCAAGGAAGTTGACTTGGAGTGGCCTCCATGGTGGGTGTGGGAGAGGCTGGGGTTCCTGGAGCCCACCGGCCTCATCATGGAAAGCCTTTGTCACTGAGTGGGTAGTCGGTCCAGCAGCCATGGCTGGATGGACCCTTAAAGTCAGAGCTGTCTCTGTACGTTCAGAGCCGTGGTTCACCATGTGGTTCCCTGATAAGAGCTGGGAACTCCCCAGATCTGGGTGGGGTCAGGGAAACATGGAAGCCTTGTGGATGCTTCTGCCATGTCTCAGACCCAGAGCTCTGTGGTGTGATCTCTGCCCAGCCCCCGATCCCCGGCTGGCTGACTGTTGTGGAAGGCACACACATTGGGCTGGGCTCATGACAAGAGGGAACTTGGGACTCCTCTGCCCTCCCCCGACTCACCTGTGGTTTCATTCTCCAGCTGGGCCTCCTCCAGGCACTGTTGGTGCTGTAGCTCCAGCATCTGCAGGTACTCACACTCCTTGTGTGGGTTGGCTGCCCAGCCGCGCTGAGGACAAAGCAGACGGAGGACGTGAGCCTCATCCAGACTGGGGGAGCAGAGGGCCGAGCTGGGTCAGCCAAGGTTGACCCAGCTCTCAGCCTGGGGATCTGAGTTCCACACTGGATGTCCACTCTGGCCAAGGTCTTCACCCTAGCCTCATACTGACCCCTAACCCTGACCTCAGCCTATAACCCATCCTAGGCCCCGATGAACCCTTATCCCAACTGCAGTTTGTACCCTACAGAAGCCCCAGACTAAACATCGTCCTGACCCCAGACTGTACCCCTACCTCAGCCCTAGGGAGCATCCTGATCCTGACTGTGTGCCCCAAATGTTCTCACTGACCCCCAGCTTCTGCCTTGAGGACCCTCTCAGGTCTCTTGGGCCCCAAGTAATGCTGCTACTGTAAGGCTTCTGGCCCCGGGGGAGGTAAAGAGCCTGTCCCTAGAGTCTTGAGCTGATTACTAGGCTCTGCTACTCTGGCCCTGCCTCAGTTTCCCTGCATGGGTAGGGCCAAGCTAGTGACTCCCTGTTATAAGACTCGGGGTATCAGCCTCTTACTCCTGGGGCCAAGCCAGGCAGGGCAAAAGGGCTTGTCAGCGCCTACTTCCGACACGGGGCCTCTGCTCACTCTCGTTCATGACGATGGGACAGGGACACTGACCCTTCTGGCCCAGACTTCACCATCTCCTTCCCTTCTCTCCCGCCCTCCAGCATTGCCCTGGCCCGGAAGCAGGGTCGGGTGTGCAGACAGCACAAGACAGGACACCGGGGCAGACGTGAGTCTACAGAGTCTGGGATCCGTGGGGGGCGGGGATGTCAGGCCTTGGGGGTTTGTGGGTGTGAAGAAGGCGAGGGCCTCTGTGGATGAGCAGCTGGATTGGGGCGGCTTCTGTCTGCTCTGACTTTAGGAAGTGGCTGCCGCTCTTGGACCCTCTGTCAGTCTCCTCATCTCTGCCTGGGTTGGAGAGTATCGGTCTCCACTGGGGTCCCCTAAAGCTGCAGTGGGAGACCTCACAGTTAGAGGCCTGAGTCTCCTCTGCGTCGCTCTTACCTTGGACTCAGTCCTCCCCTCCCGACTCAAAGCCTTGTTGAAGTTAAGCCCGCTGACACAGCAAGGACATAGGGGCTTCTCTGTGTGTCCTTCCTCCAAGGGGACCATCTGGCTGGCAGCATTAAAGAACACAGAGCTCGACCAGTGGCCTAAGAGAGTCAACACCAGTGGCCAACCTGCAGCCAGGCAGCAGAGTCCACCAGGAGAGAGGTCTAAGCTGCGGCTTACCACGATGTCCCTTCCACCACAGCAGGTCTCTGTTCCTGTGAGCCTCGTCCACCTAGCGCTGCAGTTGCCCTCTGCCTTCACATGTCCCGGCCACCCACACCTCACTGTCAAGGCCTGGAAGCCACACAGTGAACGCAGGAACCCGGCCAGTGGGGGGTCCAGACACAGTCTACTGAAGTCCCTTTCAGCTTGGCATGTGGCAAGCAGCGCAGAGTTGTCAGCAGAACTGTTTGAGGAAACAATTGAAGGGGACCCGCTGCCTGTGTGTCCTCTCAGGGGTCACACGCTTCACCTCTTTATGTCAGAATGCTTGCAGTGGTGTGGCTTGGGGGATCTGTGACTGGCTCATGCTCAGGTGTGGGGAGCAGGGTGGTCCTGGGGTTCCCGAGGAGACCTCTGAAAGAGGAAGTCGGGACTGGCCGGCTAGCTGTGTCCGTCACTGTTCCGCCTTGTTTGGTACGCCCTCAGGCACCAGTGCCGGCCACCTTTGGACCTGTGACTTTGTCCCAGACTCTCACATTTTCACCGTCTTGTCACACTGTGCCATGGTAATGCAAGCAGGACGGGCTGTGTGGGTACCTGCTGTTTCTGTGCACAGCTCCCATGAGCGTTCCTCTTCCCTGGTGCCAGGTTCTCATTTGGAAGGACGCCCGTCACCCCTCAGCCTCCGCTCGCCAATCACTGTTCCCGGTGAACCCCCTTGCAGGGGATTGGTGTGGCCAAGACTTAAGGCAGTCGGCATTCCCAGCCTCGGTGCCTGGCAGTTAGCCCAAGCCAGGCTCCTCTGAGGCAGAAGGCTCACACTCCTGGGACTTCGGATTAAGCTAGCAGGCAAGTGGGTTTAATTCTCCCCACTGGACTGGAAAAACCTCAGAGGACCCAAGGCTGGGGTTTCTGTGGTAATCTTGTTGACATATACAACATGAAGATGAAGGCCACTGAGGGGCAGCGGGATGGAGACAGAGAAAACCCAGAGCTGCCTGACAGGGAGGGCAGGCCATGTCTGAAACAAGATCTTCCCACAACATGAGCCAATCGCCTTGTTTATGCTTCAGCCAGTTAATTTTCCTATCCCAGGACAGAACAATGGCTGTCCCTCACTTTTGGCCTCCTCTTTTTTTCTTTTCTTTTCTTTCTTTTTTTTTTTTATAACAGTCTTTCCTTCTTAAAATTTTGTGTATATGAGTGTTCTGTTTGCATGTACACCTGCATGACAGAAGAGGGCATCAGATCATATTATAGATGGTTGTGAACCACCACGTGGCTTCTGGAAATTGAACTCAGGACCTCTGGAAGAACAGACAGTGCCCTTGACCGCTGAGCCATCTCTCCAGCCCGCTGGGCTCCTCTTAAGCCAGAGTAATGACCATACGGATTGCCAAGTGGTATTCCATAATCGTGGGAGGACAGAGCAGGGCAGCTCCCTCTGGCCCTTATCACTGAGGAATTCAGGCAGGCCTTGGACTTCCTCTCCCATTTCTTTTCCTTTTCTAAACATCCTCAGTGTGTACACATACACACAGACACATACACACACACACACACACACATATCTCTATCATGTGTGTATGTGGTGCGTACATGTGCACACATGTGTGAATGTGCACACAGAGGTCAGAGATTACCCTCAGGGGCTGGTCCTCAGACATTATACTATCTACCTTATTTTTTGAGAGAGGGGATCTCTGTCATCGGCCTAGAATGTGCCAGGCAGACTGAGGTGGCTGGCTTGCAAGCCCCAGGGGTCTACCTGTCTCTGACTTCCTACACTGAGATTTCAAGTTCCTGCTAGGCACCCAGTTTTGTGTTCTTTCACTCTTTCCCTCATTCCTTTATTCCCTCTACTGCTTCCTTTATTTTCAGCATGGGTTCTAGGGATCTGAATCAAGGACTTGTGCTTGGAAGGCAAGCCGGTTACTGATGACCATCTCTCTGGATGTTCCTTTTTAATCACTATGGGGCACCTAGCTCTTAGCCACGTTTGCTTGCTACTCCTTAGTAGAATTCTGGCTGACGTCACGTCATGCAACTGTCCCTGTAGGCCCACTGCCCCGGCGCTTGGTTTTGGGTCAGGGGAAAAGAGGAGCGTGGGTCCAGGAGAGGCCAGAGTAACTTGGAATCCTGGACAGCTCTGAAGCATGAAGAACCATGGCATCCAATAGTTAAACTGCTTTTGCCAAAATTTAGTTGAGTGAGATACCCCTATCTGGAGGAATGTAGAGAAAATAGTGGCCCACACAGGAACCTAAGGTCACCCAGCGAGTCACATCCCCAGACAGGACCCAAGTCTCTGGCCCTAGTCTGTGCAGAATCAATCCTTTGCCAGAGATTTGCCTTTGGCCATCTGGTCAACCCTGGCCCTTGGGAGGACAGAGCAGAGCAGCTCCCTCTGGCCCTTATCACCGAGGAATTCATGCAGACCTTGGACTTTCCTTTTTCTAAACATCCTCATTGTCCTCCTGGACTTCAGACACACAGTGGACACTGGAAAATTCCCTTGTCAACTACAGCCAAGCTTGCCTCCGATCAGGGCATGAGCTCCAGGATGGGATCTAAGTAAACAGTGGGCATCAGAGTGGGTCACATAGTTTATACAGCATGAGGAAAGGTTTAGACAGTGAGGGGTGGAGTCGGCATCCGGGGATACACACAGACAGGGGGACATAGGACCCCACCATGTTGGAGGTTGCAGGAAACCATGCTATGAGGAGTCCTAATGGGGGTGACGCAGGGTGAGGCTTGGGAAGGGGCCTGGAGGGCCAGTTTTGAAGTGTGAGCCTTGACTCCTAGGCGTTGGGGACTCTCAAAGACGTTGCTTCAGAAGCATGAGAGTAGGGGACACACTTTGCAAAGACCCATCACATCATAGATGGCTGGATACCGGACAACAGGGACCTTCTAGGGGACAGGTGGTCTCTGAAGGGAGTATGAGGTAGACTGAGTCAGAAAAAGTGTGCTAAGTACTAGGAATTAGTATGAATGACTCAGGCTGTTGTGACTGTTACAGAACTTGGGACCATCAGAGGAGATGGGGAATTGGCAAGAGCCGGTAGGACACTCTGGTCCTATTTGCTATCTTCCCACTGCACTAGCCCTATATAAAACCTGATATTCATGAAGTGTCCCCACCCCCCAAGATCACATGATGGCAGGCAGAGAGGGAAACTGATGACCCAAGGAGAAGAGAAGCTCTGTAGAAGACTAAGTAGAGACCTTATCTCATTGGGGAGGGCATGAGAAAGCCTGGCAGGAAGGTAGGAAGGTGCAAAAGTTAACCTGTGTGGTTGTCACACCAACACATACACACACACACACACACACACACACACACACACGCACATACACCAACATGCACACCAACACACACATGCACAGCACACCAACTCACACATGCACACATGCAAGCACACACACCAATATGCACACACACACACCAACACACCCATGCACAGGCATACCAACCTACACACACATGCACACACACAAGCACACATACCAATATGCACGGACACACCAACACACACACGCACAGACACACATACACCCCAACACACACTCAAGCACACCAACACGCACATGGACACCAACACACACACGTACATGCACACATACCAACACATACACACATGTATACTCACACGAACACACACAACAATTTGCTGAGCTCCCACTTCAGATCTGTACATTTTTCTAATTAAAAAAAAGGCATTTTCAAATATTGAGGCAGAACATGTCACAGCCACATCCCCTGAGAAAGATGCAGTCCTGAGGAGGCAGCAGACTCCTGTGAGGACTGGGTGGCAGAGCCCTGTGGGGACCACAGATTCTGGGCAGCCGAGCCCTGCGGGGACCACAAGTTGTGGGCAGCCGAGCCCTGCAGGGACCACAGGTTCTGGGTGGCAGAGCCCTGCGGGGACCACAGGTTCTGGGCAGCCGAGCCCTGTGGGGACCACAGGTTCTGGGTGGCAGAGCCCTGCGGGGACCACAGGTTCTGGATCAGACTGTCGGCCATTACTTGGATGAGTGACTGGGCGATTTACCCAAGCACATCTGCACAATTGAGGATGACAACGGCATCACGTTCTCCCTTTTCCTGACCCAGTCCACCTCGTGCTCCCCTCAGAGGCCGCCTGTCCCTTCAAGCACCCTCATTCCCAATGGCACAAGCATAGCGTGTTGGGTTTCACATGCTGAGGACACCAGCCTCACAGACAGGAACGCTGTAAGCTGGTAGCAAGAACAAAGCCGGGCCTGCCCTGCCATAATGCCTTTCAGATGCCCGGATGCTCTGAATGTCCTACCCACTGACACGGAGAGGTCTCAAGCCTGTCTGTTCCCGCTGTCTCTAGCACATTTGATTTCTTTTCCCTTCCTTGTATTTTCGTGCCTCTTTCCCGAGAACAGAGCCTTCCCTCCCTGCTAACCTACATTTCATGAAATCGGCTCCCCTTGAGGACAGCTGCTTTCTCAGAGTGTGTGCGCCTGTGTGCACGTGTGTGGAGTATGTATGTGTGCACACACATGTGCACTAGGCGAGGGAAACAGAAATCAGGGCACAGAGTTGCATTTTGGGATTTAAAAAGCTTTCCAGGGAGTGTAGCATTTGCTGTGTGAGCATGAAGGACTGAGTTTGGGTCCTCAGCACTCGTGTAAAAACCACATGTGGTCGTGTGCATCTGGCTAGCCAGCCCAGGCATTTACCCAAGAATACACAATCTATGCCCCTATACAAGCTTTTCTGTGAATATATGTGGCGACTTATTTACAAGTGCCCCAAAGTGGAAACCATACTGGCCATCCTCCTGCCTCAGCCTCCTGAATGCTGAGATTATAACTGTGTGTCACCATCCCAGGTCATTCATTTTAAACTCAGTCTCTCTCCCTACACACACACACTCTCTCACACACACACAAACACATACACGTGCACACTCACACACATGCACACTCACACACACACGTGTGAGCACACAGGGGCTGGTTATATATCCAGAGCTCAGCTCTAGTGACTCTTTGGCTTCAGCCTCCTCAGTGCCAAGACTACAGGGGTGTCAGCATGCCCAGCTCGGTTTAACAACACACAGACAGACAGACAGACAGACAGACAGATGAGAGAGAGAGAGAGAGATTTTGAGAGAGAGAGAGAGAGAGAGAGAGAAACAGGCAGACAGATAGAGAGAGAGAGACGGGACACAGAGAGAGAGAGAGAGAGAGAGAGAGAGAGAGAGAAAGAGAGAGAGAGAGAGAGAGAGATGGAGAGAGACAGACAGACAGACAGACAGAGAGAAAGAGAGAGATGTAGAGAGACAGAGAGAGACACAGAGAGCGCTTTCGAGAGCTCTCACAATTGCTGGACTCAGCACAGCCTGCGCCATCTCAGTACACTTGTTGGGAGATTCCTCTGGGGTAGGAAGCCTTTCGAGGCACACGCTCATTGTAAAGCCCCTATTGTCCTGGGTACCTCTGGGGAAGAGGACCAGGATCTGTGGGTGCTGCTAGAGTGCTGCACACCAACCACCCAAGGAGCCTGAGGACTCTTCCCCTCCTCCAGTGACCTGTTGTGCAGGAAGAACTTGTTTTACAGTAGCTAGGAGAAGGCACTTCCTGAGAGATGCGGATCTTGAGCCACATAAGGTAGAATGCTTAGAGGGCTCCCGTGCCCAGGGCTCACTGCCGAGGCACCTCACTCTCACCCCAAATGCCTGCCAGCTGGCTGTGCGACCCCATCAGTCAGACAGAAGCGTCTCGCAATAAGACAACCGTCTGAGTGTCACTGTTCATCTTGTGGTGTTTACGTGTGGCAGGAGGATATGCATTGGAATGAGGGAGACTGTTGTGCAAATCGTGTTAGGTGTGACCGGAATATCGTACTTGTACAGGAAATCGGTCTTTGATTTAGAGATGCATTTTGAACGAAGGGGGTTAAAGGTCAACGTTCCTCTAATTGACTTGGATATACTTTAGCCAAAACAAACAAGTGATGTAAATATTAAACATTGAAGTCACCCAATGTCAGACCTAGGGGATATTTGTATGCTCACATACCTGCAGGTGCCCAAAGAGGGCACAGGAGGGTGTTGGGTGCCTAGGGACTGGACTCTGGGTGGTTGTGAGTGTACCAACATGGGTCCTCTGCACGAGCAGGATGCTGCTCTTAACTACGAAGCCATCCTCTAGTCCCTTATTATGCTATTCTTTTTTTTTTTATTAATTTATTTATATTACATCTCAATGGTTATTATTATGCTATTTTTATTTACTTTGTTTGATATATCGTATATACACTCTATCTATCTATCTCTTGCTTATCACTGTGGAACGCAGGCAGCCGTGAGTTCAGTCCTGCCTCAGACTCTTGAGTACTGGAATTACAGACCCACAGCCTTTTCATAATATTCTTTCTATTTGTTCATTTATGTTTGAAACATTTTACAGTAGAAGAAAGAAAAAAAAAAACCCTATCATGCAGTGGAGTGATTGAACTCTTTTCTTGAGGAGTGAGCACCTTTGAGAAGCAGGGGAGCCTGTCTATGCATTGTAGCTCTCCTTTGTACAATGGCGTCCTTTTTATGCTGGGAGTCCAAATCAGAGGACAAAGTTTAGGAGGCTGAGAAAATGGCAAGGCTCGCTTTAGTTCCCAGCGTCCAGCCATCATCCATGAACCAAGAGGCCAAGTGGAGGGACTGGCCACGGTAGGAGGGTGGCTGGGTACAGGCCTAACCACAGGAATTGTGCCCGCGTTGGGTGCCATCAAGGTTTTCCTCACTATGAGATGTCCCACCATGCCAACTCCTGCCCACTCTCCTCTGAGAGGCACTGTCACTCCCTGGAAGACACTTCATGAAGACGCCCCACTTGCTCCACTTGTCTGCCCTGGTTAGCTCGGGACCAAGGATCAGGGATGACCTGTCACATGGGCCATGCAGACCTTGTTTGGATGCTTAGCTCTATCTAGCTGGAGACCTGAGGTTCAGAGAAGATCAGGCCCCAGCCGGAAAGCGGAGCTGGCTCCAGCCCGGCGCTGCCTTCCCCGTTCTCTTCCACACTGGGCCAGGGTTCTTTTGTCCCTTCAGAGATGAGAAAACCAGGTCCTTCTAATGGATGAACATGTTCCCAGGCCAACGAGCTGTGGCTGTGTGGTGGGGCAGCATCCACGGCTCTTGTGCCACGCTGTGGCTCCCACGCAAGTTACAGCAGCCTCAGAGGAGGCTGGACCTCCAGATTCCAGAACGTGTAAGTTTAAACCTCTTGACAGAGTTCTGTCTTTCAGCGTGCCGCTGGGAGTCCTGGGCAGGCATAACTGAAGTTGTCTCTCTGTTTTAGAGCGTGGTCTGTCCCGTGCTGTTTCCTAAACGCCACAGTATGATCTGCCTACGCCAGAGGCCTGGGTAGCAGTAGGCAGTCCGTGGAAAGGCTGACAGTAGTGGCCAGAAAGGGCTCTCCCGGTGAGGTGTGGCCTCCGCCTGCCTGGCGGACGCTCAGCAGGGCCGGCCTTGCCCTCTGCCCCAGCCGTCCAGGTTCTGAGAGAAGCTGGGGACTGGGATTCTCTCTCCCTGGAGCCAGGCTAGCCATGGCTATTTTAATAGATTGGCCAGTGCAGCCAAGCTTCAGGGTGCTGCCTTGCTTCTTCCACAGGGGTTTTCCTGTCTGTCACAGCAATCCCATCACTCAGTTTTAAGAGCTGTGCCCCACATCCATCTGAGGTCACTTGCCCCTCCAGTGGAGACTCTTGCAAGGTAGGTATCTCAGGCTGTCTCTAGTCTGAGTGTCCCCAGCAGCCTGGCACTGAGCACTTGTCTGCTGCCTAGGGGGCAGGCGCTAGAGAAGGCCTTGGGACACACTTTACTTCCTCCTCTGGGACACTGGAGGTTTTCTGCCCCCCCCTTTTTTTGGCTTCCCCGTTCAAAGATTTCCCTTCCTAGGCCGAGGCAGGGCCCCATAAACAGAGTGATAAGACTCTATGCCTTCAGCGTGAACTCTGCAGCTGCCACTTTATGACCCTGATAACATGTCGTCGTGTCCCCCCCCCTAGTCCGGCTGGAGCAGGAACACTGGGTGTCCATTCCAGGAGGGAGCATGTGAGGATGGAGAGGCTGCACCGCAGGAACTGGGGCCCTCCTCTAGCCCGGGCTGAGCCCCTTCTCCCTTTTGTGGGCCACCCCCTGCACTGGGCCAAGAGGCCATCGAGTCTGACTGCACATGGTGGGCAGAACGGCTCAGGCTAGGAGGCTGGTAGAACCAAGGCAACCAGGGAAGGCTCCCTGGAGGAGGAGGCAGAGTGGGCCCTGAATGCATAAGATTTGGGAAGATGAGAAGGCGGGTGCTGGAGGGGCTGGGCTCCAACTGTGTCTGGATGAGGTCAGAGAGAGACTCCCTGGCTTATCCCAGATGAATCGGAGTAGTGGGACTTGGAGTTGGGAAAGCTGGAGGGTTGCTGGTGTGGCCTGAAGGCTGTGGCACCGAGCGAGGGCCAGAGTTTGAAGCTTGGAGTGTGAACTGAGGGAAAGGGAGCAACACTTGCCAATTCTCAGAGGGCTGCGCCTTCTCCAGGGTGGGGTGTGCCAGACACCCTAGGTGGAAACAGATTCTGACCTGATTCCTGCCCTGGTGGAAGCGATGATAAGGGAGGTAACTGCGGGGTGGTGCCCACTAGGTGACCAAGACTCCCCACACTCCTCCAGGTAGCCTGCTGGTTCCAGACCTGAATCCACTTAGGAAAAGATGGTCTTGTAGTAACAGCTGCACAGGCCCGAGCAAAGGGAGTCGGGGTAGGTGGGGGCAATCACCTTTGTCCAAGTGCAGCAGACAAGGACAGGTGTGGCTCCTGTGGCCTCATTTTGACCTTCTGTAAAACGGGTTTAGGAGGACTCTGAGTCTTGAGATCTTCCTTACTCTCAGGTGACCTAGCATCTGCCCCATTGCCCTGGTGAGCCTGCCATAACCACTGAAACACACACAGAGAGAGAGAGAGGGGGGGGGCAGGTGTGGGAGTAAGCAGAGATCGGAGGTAGAGCGAGGCCCCTGCTTTCCCCAGCACATGCCTGTCGGTCGCTGACACCAACTGTGACGTTTCCCTGCCCACCTGCATCCTATAGTTAGAAGAGATCATCTCGCTCCATCAGATCCCAATGACCCCTTCCCAGGCCGCGGGCACCAATGCCGAGTAGGCTGCTGAGCCGTCTCATCCCACAAGTTCACAAAATGCCCAGAGACGCTTCCAGACTCTCAAGAGCCTTCTTCCTACCCAACATTGTACACTATCTCCCGTCTCACCCGACCCTGCCACCTACAGCTTTTCTCTCCCCACTCCCAGCCCGTACCCCCACAGATACTCCTCTCGCAAGGCAAGTCTGGGGCTCCCTCTCGCCCCCAATCTCTCCAACACTGTTAGGAACCGCCTGGCGGTGAGCGCTCTAGTAGTCTGCGCTAGTAGGAATCCAGCGCCACCAAGCTCCCACGCCTCTAGGCTAGATCCGGTCCCAGGCGAAGAGAGACCAGAACCGCGCTCCTGCTGCCCCCCATGACCGGGATCCGCCGCCCCCGCAGTATCCCCATCATCCCCGGCATCCGGGTGGAGGGGCGCACACTCACCACGGATCCGAGGGCGCAGGCGAGGAGGGCACCTGCCAGCATGCAGAGCCAGCGGGCGCGCGGTGGGTTCGGAGGGCGCATGGTTCGCCCTCAGCCCGCGGCTGGAGGCCGGGGATCGGCTACGGGGGTCTGTGGCAGGCGCAGCTCGGGAGATTGGCACGGGCCCGCGGCCCGGGCGCTAAGAGGCGCAGCTCCAGGCCGAGGGAGGGTGGTGGGGGCTTAGCCAATGGCGCACCGGAGGCGGGGCCTCGGTGCAGGTAGGGGGCGGAGCCTGAGCCCCCGGGGGCGTGAGCTCGGAGTCCCGCTGGAGGTGCGCGTCGTCCTGAGCTGGGGAGCTAGCCGTCGTCTATCCGCTCCGCTGCGGGGACGCTGGGCTCCGCACCGCCCAGGGCTCCCTGCGCCCGCTTCTCCTTTCCCAACCCCGGCCGCCCCCTCGGCTCCCAGCAGCGCGCTCCTCCAGTTGTCTGCTCCAGGGGCGGGGGCGGCGGCGGGGGCGGGGGGACCAGGAGCCACACCTCCCCGGTTCCCACACTGGCTCGTAGCCCAGATTCCTGGACGAGAAGGGCCGCAGCTTTCCGGGGCTGCAGGCTGGGCTCCAGTGGAGTCCGGCAGATGGCACAGCTGGAGCCGTCTGTGACAAGGAAGAAGCAGAGGGGAGCACAGCTGGAATCGGGGAGTCCCGACCCGGGACTCCTCCAGGCCGCTCTCGAGCTGGGGCAGAACCTCGTGGCCCTTCACATGGTGAACTTAGAGCTGGACGCGTCTCGGCCAGCGCAGCCCGTGAGGAACGCGGAGTCGTCGTTCCAGCGCCCCCGCGCGGGGACCGAAGCCCGAACCCTTTCGGGGACCCAGACTGCCCACAGACCCGGCTTCCCTGAGTCTGAGGTCCCAGGAGCTAGTCCCAGGGAGCCAGCGTCGCGCTCTGAGTCTCCAAGATCCGGCTGGAGGGCAGCGGGAGATCCGGGGCAGCTCCCCACCACCCCACGACGCTTGTCTTTAAGGCTCGGATTATTCGGTGCTAGCGTGGGGCGCGGGGTCACCGGCTCGGAGCCCTCTGCGCGCAACTTCTTAGGGAACCAGTGCAGATGGCCTTCTGAGAGCTCGAGTGGCCACCCTGAGAAGGTGATGTGGTGGTGGTGGTGGGGCGCTGAAGGCGCGAAGGGATAGGAGGGAGCAGGGGCGGAGTTCTGTGCAGAGGTGGAGAGGGCCGCGTGTCCCTGCGCGAGGTGGAGTGTGCGATCCGCTTGAAGAAGGTCCGACTCCGGGCGCTTTCTGGCCAGCAGGAACGCGAGAATTTCCCCCGAGGACTCTACGGCCTTCCCAACCTGCTGCGTGGGAAACTAGGGCTGTGGGCGTGGCCTTGAGGTCCGTTACTGAAAAGCCTGGAAACGACCCTGGGCCTTCCTCCGTTTTTCTGCTGGCTGGGCGGAGCTTTCCACCCTCTCCTTCCCCACATCTACCGCACCTCTCCCAGTTCTCTCTCCCCCTATTGTATTAGTGTCTGATCGGAGGCAGGCCCCTGCTACGCAGGTAAGAGCACACGGGAGGCGCTCCTGCAATTCCTGCTTCCGCGTGGACAGTGCGCGAGTTGTGGGGGTGTCAGAGGAGGGAGATGTTCAGTAGTTACCATCCAAGGCTTCCGGGTTAGGATTTCGGGAGCCACCCTGAGCTCAGAAACCGGGGGTTCGCCTCCCTCGTGGCTCGGGGTTCCCTCATCTCAGGCCTTACATTCTTGAGGGGGTATGTTAAACCTGTAGGCTTTGACTCTTAACCCTGCCCACCACTACACGTCACCTAGGCAGCTGCAGAAGGCTGATATGCCATCAGCAAGTAGGACATGGTGGCACAAGCCTGTGATGCCAGCGTTCTGGAGGCTGAGAGAGGGCTGCTGTGGATTGCAGACAGCCTGGGCAAGCGCCTGCGATGCTTCGCGGGCCTGTTAGCATGATCTTGTTCCCTGTGGACAGTGATCTTTGAGGGTTGTAGGGTTCAAGGAGGGGAGGGAAGACTGGAGGCCGGGAGGGAGCCAGGCCCCGGGGTTTTTGCTCTTGGACCCCTTACCAGGTAAGTGAGGCAATTAGGTGGGAGGGTGAGGCCACCGGTGCCGAGGGCTGCACTGATCTTTTTTCCTACAGAGGGTGGAGGGCTGTTGCCGGGCTGCAGCTGAGAGGACAGGCAGGGTCTGCCGGTGACTTCCCAACCCAATCCCCACGGGAGGATGATGGCTCAGGGAGAACAGTTTTCCTTCCAACTCTCTGCTGTGAAAGCCACTCTTGGTTCTTTCTGGATTGTTCCCTGGGGGACCCTTCCTTTCTTACCATCAAAGGACATAAGACATGTTGAGAAATAGAAGGAGCAGGAAAATGGCAAAAACCGAGCCTCAAAAACCCAAGCCAGGCCACACCACCTGTCAGCTCCTCTGTTCTGAGACATTGGGAGGTCAACCATGTGCCTACTCTTGGGGAGCCTTGTGGAATCTGAGGAGAAGGAGGAGGAGGCCATCTGTTGTTTACCTAGGCAAAAGAAAAGGCTGGTGGGGGGATGTCAGAAGCAGAGATGGTAGCAGATGGGCTTCCTGAGACTAAGGGAGCAGGTACCTGAGCCTGAGGGAGCAGACACCTGAGGCTGAGGGACCAGGCACCTGAGACTAAGGGAGCAGGTACCTGAGCCTGAGGGAGCAGACACCTGAGGCTGAGGGACCAGGCACCTGGGGCCGAGGGAGGAGACACCCGAGGCTGAGGGAGCAGACACCTGAGGCTGAGGGAGCAGACACCTGGGGCTGAGGGAGCAGACACCTGGGGCTGAGGGAGCAGACACCCGGGGCTGAGGGAGCAGACACCTGAGCCTGAGGGAGCAGACACCTGGGGCTGAGGGAGCAGACACCTGGGGCTGGGGGACCAGGCACCTGGGGCTGAGGGAGGAGACACCCGAGGCTGAGGGAGCAGACACCTGGGGCTGAGGGACCAGACACCTGAGGCTGAGGGAGCAGACACCTGGGGCTGAGGGAGCAGACACCTGGGGCTGAGGGAGCAGACACCCGGGGCTGAGGGAGCAGACACCTGAGGCTGAGGGACCAGACACCTGGGGCTGAGGGAGCAGACACCTGGGGCTGAGGGAGCAGACACCTGAGGCTGAGGGACCAGACACCTGGGGCTGAGGGAGCAGACACCCGGGGCTGAGGGAGCAGACACCTGAGGCTGAGGGAGCAGACACCTGGGGCTGAGGGAGCAGACACCTGAGGCTGAGGGACCAGACACCTGGGGCTGAGGGAGCAGACACCCGGGGCTGAGGGAGCAGACACCTGAGCCTGAGGGAGCAGACACCTGGGGCTGAGGGAGCAGACACCTGGGGCTGAGGGAGCAGACACCTGGGGCTGAGGGAGCAGACACCTGGGGCTGAGGGAGCAGACACCTGGGGCTGAGGGACCAGACACCTGAGGCTGAGGGAGCAGACACCTGAGGCTGAGGGACCAGACACCTGGGGCTGAGGGACCAGACACCTGAGGCTGAGGGAGCAGACACCTGAGGCTGAGGGACCAGACACCTGGGGCTGAGGGAGCAGACACCTGGGGCTGAGGGAGCAGACACCTGGGGCTGAGGGAGCAGACACCTGGGGCTGAGGGAGCAGACACCTGGGGCTGAGGGAGCAGACACCTGGGGCTGAGGGAGCAGACACCTGGGGCTGAGGGAGCAGACACCTGGGGCTGAGGGACCAGACACCTGAGGCTGAGGGAGCAGACACCCGAGGCTGAGGGAGCAGACACCTGAGCCTGAGGGAGCAGACACCTGGGGCTGAGGGAGCAGACACCTGGGGCTGAGGGAGCAGACACCTGGGGCTGAGGGAGCAGACACCTGGGGCTGAGGGAGCAGACACCTGGGGCTGAGGGACCAGACACCTGAGGCTGAGGGAGCAGACACCTGAGGCTGAGGGACCAGACACCTGGGGCTGAGGGACCAGACACCTGAGGCTGAGGGAGCAGACACCTGGGGCTGAGGGACCAGACACCTGGGGCTGAGGGAGCAGACACCTGAGGCTGAGGGAGCAGACACCTGGGGCTGAGGGAGCAGACACCTGGGGCTGAGGGACCAGACACCTGGGGCTGAGGGAGCAGACACCTGGGGCTGAGGGAGCAGACACCTGGGGCTGAGGGACCAGACACCTGGGGCTGAGGGAGCAGACACCTGGGGCTGAGGGAGCAGACACCTGAGGCTGAGGGACCAGACACCTGGGGCTGAGGGAGCAGACACCCGGGGCTGAGGGAGCAGACACCTGGGGCTGAGGGAGCAGACACCTGGGGCTGAGGGAGCAGACACCTGAGGCTGAGGGAGCAGACACCTGGGGCTGAGGGAGCAGACACCTGGGGCTGAGGGAGCAGACACCTGGGGCTGAGGGAGCAGACACCTGGGGCTGAGGGAGCAGACACCTGAGGCTGAGGGAGCAGACACCTGGGGCTGAGGGAGCAGACACCTGAGCCTGAGGGAGCAGACACCTGGGGCTGAGGGAGCAGACACCTGAGCCTGAGGGAGCAGACACCTGGGGCTGAGGGAGCAGACACCTGAGGCTGAGGGAGCAGACACCTGAGGCTGAGGGAGCAGACACCTGGGGCTGAGGGAGCAGACACCTGAGCCTGAGGGAGCAGACACCTGAGGCTGAGGGAGCAGACACCTGGGGCTGAGGGACCAGACACCTGGGGCTGAGGGAGCAGACACCTGAGGCTGAGGGAGCAGACACCTGAGGCTGAGGGAGCAGACACCTGAGGCTGAGGGACCAGACACCTGGGGCTGAGGGACCAGACACCTGAGGCTGAGGGACCAGACACCCGGGGCTGAGGGACCAGACACCCGGGGCTGAGGGAGCAGACACCTGAGCCTGAGGGACCAGACACCTGAGGCTGAGGGACCAGACACCTGAGGCTGAGGGACCAGACACCCGGGGCTGAGGGACCAGACACCTGGGGCTGAGGGAGCAGACACCTGAGGCTGAGGGAGCAGACACCTGAGCCTGAGGGACCAGACACCTGAGGCTGAGGGACCAGACACCTGAGGCTGAGGGACCAGACACCTGAGGCTGAGGGACCAGACACCCGGGGCTGAGGGAGCAGACACCCGGGGCTGAGGGAGCAGACACCTGGGGCTGAGGGAGCAGACACCTGGGGCTGAGGGAGCAGACACCTGGGGCTGAGGGAGCAGACACCTGGGGCTGAGGGAGCAGACACCTGAGGCTGAGGGAGCAGACACCCGAGGCTGAGGGACCAGACACCTGGGGCTGAGGGAGCAGACACCTGAGCCTGAGGGAGCAGACACCTGGGGCTGAGGGAGCAGACACCTGGGGCTGAGGGAGCAGACACCTGAGGCTGAGGGAGCAGACACCTGAGGCTGAGGGACCAGACACCTGGGGCTGAGGGACCAGACACCCGGGGCTGAGGGAGCAGACACCTGAGGCTGAGGGACCAGACACCTGAGGCTGAGGGAGCAGACACCTGGGGCTGAGGGAGCAGACACCTGAGGCTGAGGGACCAGACACCTGGGGCTGAGGGAGCAGACACCTGAGGCTGAGGGACCAGACACCTGGGGCTGAGGGAGCAGACACCTGGGGCTGAGGGAGCAGACACCTGAGGCTGAGGGAGCAGACACCTGAGGCTGAGGGAGCAGACACCTGAGGCTGAGGGAGCAGACACCTGAGCCTGAGGGACCAGACACCTGGGGCTGAGGGAGCAGACACCTGAGGCTGAGGGAGCAGACACCTGAGCCTGAGGGAGCAGACACCTGGGGCTGAGGGACCAGACACCTGGGGCTGAGGGAGCAGGCACCTGGGGCTGAGGGAGCAGACACCTGGGGCTGAGGGAGCAGACACCTGAGGCTGAGGGAGCAGACACCTGAGGCTGAGGGAGCAGACACCTGAGGCTGAGGGAGCAGACACCTGAGCCTGAGGGAGCAGACACCTGAGGCTGAGGGAGCAGACACCTGAGCCTGAGGGACCAGACACCTGGGGCTGAGGGAGCAGACACCTGAGGCTGAGGGAGCAGACACCTGAGCCTGAGGGAGCAGACACCTGGGGCTGAGGGACCAGACACCTGGGGCTGAGGGAGCAGGCACCTGGGGCTGAGGGAGCAGACACCTGGGGCTGAGGGAGCAGACACCTGAGGCTGAGGGAGCAGACACCTGGGGCTGAGGGACCAGACACCTGGGGCTGAGGGAGGAGACACCTGGGGCTGAGGGAGCAGACACCTGGGGCTGAGGGACCAGACACCTGGGGCTGAGGGAGCAGACACCTGGGGCTGAGGGAGCAGACACCTGAGGCTGAGGGAGCAGACACCTGGGGCTGAGGGAGCAGACACCTGGGGCTGAGGGAGCAGACACCCGAGGCTGAGGGACCAGACACCTGGGGCTGAGGGAGCAGACACCCGGGGCTGAGGGAGCAGACACCTGGGGCTGAGGGAGCAGACACCTGGGGCTGAGGGGCCAGACACATGAGGGTGAGGGAACAGGCACCTGAGGCTGAGGGAGCAGACACCTGAGGCCGAGGGACCAGACACCTGGGGCTGAGGGAGCAGACACCTGAGGCCGAGGGACCAGACACCTGAGGCTGAGGGACCAGACACCTGAGCCTGAGGGACCAGACACCCGAGGCTGAGGGACCAGACACCTGAGGCTGAGGGAGCAGACACCCGGGGCTGAGGGAGCAGACACCTGAGCCTGAGGGAGCAGACACCTGGGGCTGAGGGAGCAGACACCTGAGCCTGAGGGAGCAGACACCTGGGGCTGAGGGAGCAGACACCTGAGGCTGAGGGACCAGACACCTGGGGCTGAGGGAGCAGACACCTGAGGCCGAGGGACCAGACACCTGAGGCTGAGGGACCAGACACCTGAGCCTGAGGGACCAGACACCCGAGGCTGAGGGACCAGACACCTGAGGCTGAGGGAGCAGACACCCGGGGCTGAGGGAGCAGACACCTGAGCCTGAGGGAGCAGACACCTGGGGCTGAGGGAGCAGACACCTGAGCCTGAGGGAGCAGACACCTGGGGCTGAGGGAGCAGACACCTGAGCCTGAGGGAGCAGACACCTGGGGCTGAGGGAGCAGACACCTGAGGCTGAGGGAGCAGACACCTGAGGCTGAGGGAGCAGACACCTGAGCCTGAGGGACCAGGCACCTGGGGCTGAGGGACCAGACACCTGAGGCTGAGGGAGCACACACCTGGGGCTGAGGGAGCAGACACCTGAGCCTGAGGGAGCAGACACCTGAGCCTGAGGGACCAGGCACCTGGGGCTGAGGGACCAGACACCTGAGGCCGAGGGACCAGACACCTGAGGCTGAGGGACCAGACACCTGAGGCCGAGGGACCAGACACCTGAGGCTGAGGGACCAGACACCTGAGCCTGAGGGACCAGACACCCGGGGCTGAGGGACCAGACACCTGAGGCTGAGGGAGCAGACACCTGGGGCTGAGGGAGCAGACACCTGAGCCTGAGGGAGCAGACACCTGGGGCTGAGGGAGCAGACACCTGAGGCTGAGGGAGCAGACACCTGAGGCTGAGGGACCAGACACCTGAGGCTGAGGGAGCAGACACCTGGGGCTGAGGGACCAGACACCTGAGCCTGAGGGAGCAGACACCTGGGGCTGAGGGAGCAGACACCTGAGCCTGAGGGACCAGACACCTGAGGCTGAGGGACCAGGCACCTGGGGCTGAGGGAGCAGACACCTGGGGCTGAGGGAGCAGACACCCGAGGCTGAGGGAGCAGACACCTGGGGCTGAGGGAGCAGACACCCGAGGCTGAGGGAGCAGACACCTGGGGCTGAGGGACCAGACACCTGGGGCTGAGGGACCAGACACCTGAGCCTGAGGGACCAGACACCTGGGGCTGAGGGAGCAGACACCTGAGGCTGAGGGACCAGACACCTGAGCCTGAGGGACCAGACACCTGGGGCTGAGGGAGCAGACACCTGAGGCTGAGGGACCAGACACCTGAGGCTGAGGGAGCAGACACCTGAGCCTGAGGGACCAGACACCTGGGGCTGAGGGACCAGACACCTGAGCCTGAGGGAGCAGACACCTGAGCCTGAGGGACCAGACACCTGGGGCTGAGGGACCAGACACCTGAGCCTGAGGGAGCAGACACCTGGGGCTGAGGGAGCAGACACCCGGGGCTGAGGGACCAGACACCTGAGCCTGAGGGAGCAGACACCCGGGGCTGAGGGAGCAGACACCTGAGCCTGAGGGAGCAGACACCTGGGGCTGAGGGAGCAGACACCTGAGCCTGAGGGAGCAGACACCCGGGGCTGAGGGACCAGACACCTGAGCCTGAGGGAGCAGACACCCGAGGCTGAGGGACCAGACACCTGGGGCTGAGGGAGCAGACACCTGAGCCTGAGGGAGCAGACACCTGGGGCTGAGGGAGCAGACACCTGAGGCTGAGGGAGCAGACACCTGGGGCTGAGGGAGCAGACACCTGGGGCTGAGGGAGCAGACACCCGAGGCTGAGGGAGCAGACACCTGGGGCTGAGGGAGCAGACACCCGGGGCTGAGGGACCAGACACCTGAGCCTGAGGGACCAGACACCTGGGGCTGAGGGACCAGACACCTGAGCCTGAGGGACCAGACACCTGGGGCTGAGGGAGCAGACACCTGAGCCTGAGGGAGCAGACACCTGGGGCTGAGGGAGCAGACACCTGAGCCTGAGGGAGCAGACACCTGGGGCTGAGGGAGCAGACACCTGAGCCTGAGGGACCAGACACCTGGGGCTGAGGGAGCAGACACCTGAGGCTGAGGGAGCAGACACCTGAGCCTGAGGGACCAGACACCTGGGGCTGAGGGACCAGACACCTGGGGCTGAGGGACCAGACACCTGAGCCTGAGGGAGCAGACACCTGAGCCTGAGGGACCAGACACCTGGGGCTGAGGGACCAGACACCTGAGCCTGAGGGAGCAGACACCTGGGGCTGAGGGAGCAGACACCCGGGGCTGAGGGACCAGACACCTGAGGCTGAGGGAGCAGACACCTGAGGCTGAGGGACCAGACACCTGAGCCTGAGGGACCAGACACCTGGGGCTGAGGGAGCAGACACCTGAGGCTGAGGGAGCAGACACCTGGGGCTGAGGGAGCAGACACCTGAGGCTGAGGGACCAGACACCTGAGGCTGAGGGAGCAGACACCCGGGGCTGAGGGAGCAGACACCTGGGGCTGAGGGAGCAGACACCCGGGGCTGAGGGAGCAGGCACCTGAGCCTGAGGGAGCAGACACCTGAGGCTGAGGGACCAGACACCTGAGGCTGAGGGAGCAGACACCCGGGGCTGAGGGAGCAGACACCTGGGGCTGAGGGAGCAGACACCCGGGGCTGAGGGAGCAGGCACCTGAGCCTGAGGGAGCAGACACCCGGGGCTGAGGGAGCAGGCACCTGAGCCTGAGGGAGCAGACACCTGAGGCTGAGGGACCAGACACCTGGGGCTGAGGGAGCAGACACCTGAGGCTGAGGGACCAGACACCTGGGGCTGAGGGAGCAGACACCTGGGGCTGAGGGACCAGACACCTGGGGCTGAGGGAGCAGACACCTGGGGCTGAGGGACCAGACACCTGAGGCTGAGGGAGCAGACACCTGAGGCTGAGGGACCAGACACCTGAGCCTGAGGGAGCAGACACCTGAGGCTGAGGGACCAGACACCTGAGCCTGAGGGAGCAGACACCTGAGGCTGAGGGAGCAGACACCTGAGGCTGAGGGACCAGACACCTGAGCCTGAGGGAGCAGACACCTGAGGCTGAGGGACCAGACACCTGGGGCTGAGGGAGCAGACACCTGGGGCTGAGGGACCAGACACCTGAGGCTGAGGGAGCAGACACCTGAGGCTGAGGGACCAGACACCTGAGCCTGAGGGAGCAGACACCTGAGGCTGAGGGACCAGACACCTGGGGCTGAGGGAGCAGACACCTGGGGCTGAGGGACCAGACACCTGAGGCTGAGGGAGCAGACACCTGAGCCTGAGGGACCAGACACCTGAGCCTGAGGGAGCAGACACCTGAGGCTGAGGGACCAGACACCTGAGGCTGAGGGAGCAGACACCTGGGGCTGAGGGAGCAGACACCTGGGGCTGAGGGACCAGACACCTGGGGCTGAGGGAGCAGACACCTGAGGCTGAGGGAGCAGACACCTGGGGCTGAGGGAGCAGACACCTGGGGCTGAGGGACCAGACACCTGAGGCTGAGGGAGCAGACACCTGGGGCTGAGGGAGCAGACACCTGGGGCTGAGGGAGCAGACACCTGAGCCTGAGGGACCAGGCACCTGAGCCTGAGGGACCAGACACCTGGGGCTGAGGGACCAGGCACCTGGGGCTGAGGGACCAGACACCTGGGGCTGAGGGAGCAGACACCTGGGGCTGAGGGAGCAGACACCTGGGGCTGAGGGAGCAGACACCTGGGGCTGAGGGAGCAGACACCTGGGGCTGAGGGAGCAGACACCTGGGGCTGAGGGAGCAGACACCTGAGCCTGAGGGACCAGGCACCTGAGCCTGAGGGACCAGACACCTGGGGCTGAGGGAGCAGACACCTGGGGCTGAGGGACCAGACACCTGGGGCTGAGGGAGCAGACACCTGGGGCTGAGGGAGCAGACACCTGAGGCTGAGGGAGCAGACACCTGGGGCTGAGGGAGCAGACACCTGGGGCTGAGGGAGCAGACACCCGAGGCTGAGGGACCAGACACCTGGGGCTGAGGGACCAGACACCTGGGGCTGAGGGACCAGACACCTGGGGCTGAGGGACCAGACACCTGAGGCTGAGGGAGCAGACACCCGAGGCTGAGGGACCAGGCACCCGAGCCTGAGGGACCAGGCACCCGAGGCCGAGGGACCAGACACCTGAGCCTGAGGGACCAGGCACCTGAGCCTGAGGGACCAGGCACCTGAGGCTGAGGGAGCAGACACCTGAGGCTGAGGGAGCAGACACCTGAGGCTGAGGGAGCAGACACCTGAGGCTGAGGGACCAGACACCTGAGGCTGAGGGAGCAGACACCTGAGGCTGAGGGACCAGACACCTGAGGCTGAGGGAGCAGGCACCTGAGGCTGAGGGAGCAGACACCTGGGGCTGAGGGACCAGACACCTGGGGCTGAGGGAGCAGGCACCTGAGCCTGAGGGAGCAGACACCTGAGGCTGAGGGACCAGACACCCGAGGCTGAGGGAGCAGACACCTGAGGCTGAGGGAGCAGGCACCTGAGCCTGAGGGAGCAGACACCTGAGGCTGAGGGACCAGACACCCGAGGCTGAGGGAGCAGACACCTGAGGCTGAGGGAGCAGACACCCGAGGCTGAGGGAGCAGACACCTGGGGCTGAGGGAGCAGACACCTGAGGCTGAGGGAGCAGACACCTGGGGCTGAGGGACCAGACACCTGGGGCCGAGGGAGCAGACACCTGGGGCTGAGGGAGCAGACACCTGGGGCTGAGGGAGCAGACACCTGAGGCTGAGGGAGCAGACACCTGGGGCTGAGGGAGCAGACACCTGGGGCTGAGGGAGCAGACACCTGAGGCTGAGGGAGCAGACACCCGGGGCTGAGGGACCAGACACCTGGGGCTGAGGGAGCAGACACCTGGGGCTGAGGGGCCAGACACATGAGGCTGAGGGAACAGACACATGAGGCTGAGGGACCAGACACCCGAGGCTGAGGGAATAGACACCTGGGGCTGAGGGACCAGACACCTGAGGCTGAGGGAATAGACACCTGGGGCTGAGGGAGCAGACACCTGAGGCTGAGGGAGCAGACACCTGGGGCTGAGGGAGCAGACACCTGGGGCTGAGGGACCAGACACCTGAGGCTGAGGGAACAGACACATGAGGCTGAGGGACCAGACACCCGAGGCTGAGGGAATAGACACCTGGGGCTGAGGGACCAGACACATGAGGCTGAGGGAACAGACACATGAGGCTGAGGGACCAGACACCCGAGGCTGAGGGAATAGACACCTGGGGCTGAGGGGCCAGACACATGAGGCTGAGGGAACAGACACATGAGGCTGAGGGAATAGACACCTGGGGCTGAGGGGCCAGACACATGAGGCTGAGGGAGCAGACACCCGAGGCTGAGGGAATAGACACCTGGGGCTGAGGGACCAGACACCTGAGGCTGAGGGAATAGACACCTGGGGCTGAGGGAGCAGACACCTGAGGCTGAGGGAGCAGACACCTGGGGCTGAGGGAGCAGACACCTGAGGCTGAGGGAGCAGACACATGAGGCTGAGGGAACAGACACATGAGGCTGAGGGACCAGACACCCGAGGCTGAGGGACCAGACACCCGAGGCTGAGGGACCAGACACCCGAGGCTGAGGGACCAGACACATGAGGCTGAGGGACCAGGCACCCGAGGCTGAGGGACCAGGCACCCGAGGCTGAGGGACCAGACACCTGAGGCTGAGGGACCAGACACCTGAGCCTGAGGGACCAGACACCTGGGGCTGAGGGACCAGGCACCCGGGGCTGAGGGAGCAGACACCCGGGGCTGAGGGACCAGACACCTGGGGCTGAGGGAGCAGACACCCGGGGCTGAGGGAGCAGACACCTGGGGCTGAGGGAGCAGACACCCGGGGCTGAGGGAGCAGACACCTGAGGCTGAGGGACCAGACACCCGGGGCTGAGGGAGCAGACACCCGGGGCTGAGGGAGCAGACACCCGGGGCTGAGGGAGCAGACACCCGGGGCTGAGGGAGCAGACACCTGGGGCTGAGGGAGCAGACACCCGAGGCTGAGGGACCAGACACCTGAGGCTGAGGGACCAGACACCCGGGGCTGAGGGAGCAGACACCCGGGGCTGAGGGAGCAGACACCCGGGGCTGAGGGACCAGACACCCGAGGCTGAGGGACCAGACACCTGAGGCTGAGGGACCAGACACCCGGGGCTGAGGGAGCAGACACCCGGGGCTGAGGGAGCAGACACCCGGGGCTGAGGGAGCAGACACCCGGGGCTGAGGGAGCAGACACCTGGGGCTGAGGGAGCAGACACCTGGGGCTGAGGGAGCAGACACCTGAGGCTGAGGGAGCAGACACCTGAGGCTGAGGGAGCAGACACCCGGGGCTGAGGGAGCAGACACCCGGGGCTGAGGGAGCAGACACCCGGGGCTGAGGGAGCAGACACCCGGGGCTGAGGGAGCAGACACCTGGGGCTGAGGGACCAGACACCTGAGGCTGAGGGAGCAGACACCTGGGGCTGAGGGACCAGACACCTGAGGCTGAGGGAGCAGACACCCGAGGCTGAGGGACCAGACACCTGAGGCTGAGGGAGCAGACACCCGAGGCTGAGGGACCAGACACCTGAGGCTGAGGGAGCAGACACCCGAGGCTGAGGGACCAGACACCTGAGGCTGAGGGACCAGACACCCGGGGCTGAGGGACCAGACACCTGAGGCTGAGGGACCAGACACCCGGGGCTGAGGGAGCAGACACCCGGGGCTGAGGGAGCAGACACCCGGGGCTGAGGGAGCAGACACCTGGGGCTGAGGGAGCAGACACCCGGGGCTGAGGGAGCAGACACCTGAGCCTGAGGGAGCAGACACCCGAGGCTGAGGGAGCAGACACCTGAGGCTGAGGGAGCAGACACCTGGGGCTGAGGGAGCAGACACCCGAGGCTGAGGGAGCAGACACCCGGGGCTGAGGGAGCAGACACCCGGGGCTGAGGGACCAGACACCTGAGGCTGAGGGACCAGACACCTGAGGCTGAGGGAGCAGACACCCGAGGCTGAGGGAGCAGACACCTGAGGCTGAGGGAGCAGACACCCGGGGCTGAGGGAGCAGACACCTGAGGCTGAGGGAGCAGACACCCGGGGCTGAGGGAGCAGACACCTGGGGCTGAGGGAGCAGACACCTGAGGCTGAGGGAGCAGACACCTGAGCCTGAGGGAGCAGACACCCGAGGCTGAGGAAGCAGACACCTGAGGCTGAGGGAGCAGACACCCGGGGCTGAGGGAGCAGGCACCTGAGGCTGAGGGAGCAGACACCTGGGGCTGAGGGAGCAGACACCTGGGGCTGAGGGAGCAGACACCTGAGGCTGAGGGAGCAGACACCTGAGCCTGAGGGAGCAGACACCTGAGGCTGAGGGACCAGACACCTGAGGCTGAGGGAGCAGACACCTGAGGCTGAGGGAGCAGACACCTGAGGCTGAGGGAGCAGACACCTGAGGCTGAGGGACCAGACACCTGAGGCTGAGGGAGCAGACACCTGGGGCTGAGGGAGCAGGCACCTGAGGCTGAGGGAGCAGACACCTGAGGCTGAGGGAGCAGACACCTGGGGCTGAGGGAGCAGACACCTGAGGCTGAGGGAGCAGACACCTGAGCCTGAGGGAGCAGACACCCGAGGCTGAGGGAGCAGACACCTGAGGCTGAGGGAGCAGACACCCGGGGCTGAGGGAGCAGGCACCTGAGGCTGAGGGAGCAGACACCCGGGGCTGAGGGAGCAGACACCTGGGGCTGAGGGAGCAGGCACCTGAGGCTGAGGGAGCAGACACCTGAGGCTGAGGGAGCAGACACCTGGGGCTGAGGGAGCAGACACCTGAGGCTGAGGGAGCAGACACCTGGGGCTGAGGGAGCAGACACCTGAGGCTGAGGGAGCAGACACCTGGGGCTGAGGGACCAGACACCTGAGGCTGAGGGAGCAGACACCTGGGGCTGAGGGAGCAGACACCTGAGGCTGAGGGACCAGACACCCGGGGCTGAGGGAGCAGACACCTGAGGCTGAGGGAGCAGACACCTGAGCCTGAGGGAGCAGACACCTGGGGCTGAGGGAGCAGACACCTGAGGCTGAGGGAGCAGACACCCGGGGCTGAGGGAGCAGGCACCTGAGGCTGAGGGAGCAGGCACCTGAGGCTGAGGGAGCAGACACCTGAGGCTGAGGGAGCAGGCACCTGAGGCTGAGGGAGCAGACACCTGGGGCTGAGGGAGCAGACACCCGGGGCTGAGGGAGCAGACACCTGGGGTGAGGGAGCAGACACCTGAGCCTGAGGGACCAGACACCTGAGGCTGAGGGAGCAGACACCTGGGGCTGAGGGACCAGGCACCCGAGGCTGAGGGACCAGACACCTGAGGCTGAGGGACCAGACACCCGAGGCTGAGGGACCAGGCACCCGAGGCTGAGGGACCAGACACCTGAGGCTGAGGGACCAGACACCCGAGGCTGAGGGACCAGACACCTGGGGCTGAGGGACCAGACACCTGAGGCTGAGGGACCAGACACCTGAGGCTGAGGGAGCAGACACCTGGGGCTGAGGGAGCAGACACCTGAGGCTGAGGGAGCAGACACCTGGGGCTGAGGGACCAGACACCTGAGGCTGAGGGAGCAGACACCTGGGGCTGAGGGACCAGGCACCCGAGGCTGAGGGACCAGGCACCCGAGGCTGAGGGACCAGACACCTGAGGCTGAGGGACCAGACACCTGAGGCTGAGGGAGCAGACACCCGAGGCTGAGGGAGCAGACACCCGAGGCTGAGGGACCAGACACCCGGGGCTGAGGGACCAGACACCCGAGGCTGAGGGAGCAGACACCTGGGGCTGAGGGAGCAGACACCTGAGGCTGAGGGAGCAGACACCTGAGGCTGAGGGAGCAGACACCCGAGGCTGAGGGAGCAGACACCCGGGGCTGAGGGACCAGACACCCGGGGCTGAGGGACCAGACACCCGAGGCTGAGGGAGCAGACACCTGGGGCTGAGGGACCAGGCACCTGAGGCTGAGGGAGCAGACACCTGAGGCTGAGGGACCAGACACCCGGGGCTGAGGGAGCAGACACCCGAGGCTGAGGGAGCAGACACCTGAGGCTGAGGGAGCAGACACCCGGGGCTGAGGGAGCAGACACCTGGGGCTGAGGGACCAGACACCTGAGGCTGAGGGAGCAGACACCTGAGGCTGAGGGAGCAGACACCTGAGGCTGAGGGACCAGACACCTGAGGCTGAGGGAGCAGACACCTGGGGCTGAGGGAGCAGACACCTGAGCCTGAGGGAGCAGACACCTGAGGCTGAGGGAGCAGACACCTGAGGCTGAGGGACCAGACACCTGAGGCTGAGGGAGCAGACACCTGAGGCTGAGGGAGCAGACACCTGGGGCTGAGGGAGCAGACACCTGGGGCTGAGGGAGCAGACACCTGGGGCTGAGGGAGCAGACACCTGGGGCTGAGGGACCAGACACCTGAGGCTGAGGGACCAGACACCTGGGGCTGAGGGACCAGACACCTGAGGCTGAGGGACCAGACACCTGAGGCTGAGGGACCAGACACCCGAGGCTGAGGGACCAGACACCCGAGGCTGAGGGACCAGACACATGAGGCTGAGGGACCAGACACCCGAGGCTGAGGGACCAGACACCCGAGGCTGAGGGACCAGACACCCGAGGCTGAGGGAGCAGACACCCGGGGCTGAGGGAGCAGACACCTGGGGCTGAGGGAGCAGACACCCGGGGCTGAGGGAGCAGACACCTGAGGCTGAGGGACCAGACACCCGAGGCTGAGGGAGCAGACACCTGAGGCTGAGGGACCAGACACCTGAGGCTGAGGGACCAGACACCCGAGGCTGAGGGAGCAGACACCTGAGGCTGAGGGACCAGACACCTGAGGCTGAGGGAGCAGACACCTGAGGCTGAGGGACCAGACACCTGGGGCTGAGGGAGCAGACACCTGGGGCTGAGGGAGCAGACACCTGAGGCTGAGGGAGCAGACACCTGAGGCTGAGGGAGCAGACACCTGAGGCTGAGGGAGCAGACACCTGGGGCTGAGGGAGCAGACACCCGGGGCTGAGGGAGCAGACACCTGGGGCTGAGGGAGCAGACACCTGAGGCTGAGGGAGCAGACACCTGGGGCTGAGGGAGCAGACACCCGGGGCTGAGGGAGCAGACACCTGAGGCTGAGGGACCAGACACCCGGGGCTGAGGGACCAGACACCTGGGGCTGAGGGAGCAGACACCCGAGGCTGAGGGAGCAGACACCTGGGGCTGAGGGACCAGACACCTGAGGCTGAGGGAGCAGACACCCGGGGCTGAGGGAGCAGACACCTGGGGCTGAGGGACCAGACACCCGGGGCTGAGGGAGCAGACACCTGGGGCTGAGGGAGCAGACACCTGGGGCTGAGGGAGCAGACACCCGGGGCTGAGGGAGCAGACACCTGAGGCTGAGGGAGCAGACACCTGGGGCTGAGGGACCAGACACCTGAGGCTGAGGGAGCAGACACCCGGGGCTGAGGGAGCAGACACCTGGGGCTGAGGGACCAGACACCCGGGGCTGAGGGAGCAGACACCTGGGGCTGAGGGACCAGACACCTGGGGCTGAGGGAGCAGACACCTGGGGCTGAGGGAGCAGACACCTGAGGCTGAGGGACCAGACACCCGGGGCTGAGGGACCAGACACCTGGGGCTGAGGGAGCAGACACCCGGGGCTGAGGGACCAGACACCTGAGGCTGAGGGAGCAGACACCTGAGGCTGAGGGAGCAGACACCCGAGGCTGAGGGAGCAGACACCTGGGGCTGAGGGACCAGACACCTGAGGCTGAGGGAGCAGACACCCGGGGCTGAGGGAGCAGACACCCGGGGCTGAGGGACCAGACACCGGAGGCTTAGGAGAAAGTGCCTAAAGTCCAGGGAGCGTCTACCTGTGGTGGTGGTAGTTGTAGTTACCTACCCCTGCCCCTGCGACCATGTCCTTAAAAGAGGTTTCGGCATCGTCTGCGTTTGCTTCACTAATCTATGTTGAAAAGTTGCAGAAGAGAGCCTGAGCCATGGTCACCTCCCATTTCTCAATCTCCTCTTGCTTGGGTCCTGTGCTAGTCTGATCTGTCCTGGATCTCTGCCACTGGTTCCCAGATTTTGGCTCAGCTCCTCACCCCATTCTAGCTGTCAGAGTCGTGGGGGTTCTGCGCATGAGGCGGGGGAGGGGGAGACAGTCACTTGCCATTCCCCGTGACAACAAGCTCAGCAGAGAGAATCTACAGTTACTCATCCAAGCCTGTCTGGCTTCCACCCCCTGCATCCCCGTGGCGTGTGCCACCCTCGCCTCCTCCCGGCCTGCAGCCACCTCTCGGGATGTGTCAGTCAGTGCCTTGTGCTGCGGCTGATGAGTCAATGGTGAGGAGGTTCTGGTGAATGATAGGGCAGCTGTGACCTGCATAATGGGACCAAGTCAAGGTCATATGACAAGCACGGCCCGGGCAGCCACTGCTCCAGGGCTCACAAGCAGATCTACTCACTGAAGGCAGCTTTACCTTCCCTGAGCTTCCGAGTTGGAGGGACGGAGAGCTTTAGGTCCATATCCACACAGGGTGCTGGCAGCTGCTCCCACCTCCTCGGTGTGCCCCTTCTTTGGGGGGGGCTAGCCCTTTCTCAGTGTTTGCAGGGGAGCAGGGAGGCCTGAGCAGATGCTTAAAGGATATCCCTTGTGTGTCTTCTGTAACATGGGTATTTGTCGGTCCACTCACCCACCTCTCACCACATATCACCATGTCTGGCCCTGTGATGGGGCCAGGCTTGTCACTGATGGAAACATGGTCTGTACCTTCCGAGGACCCTAGGGTGACTTGAGCAGGGGCCAGAGGGGTCTTGAGGCCCACTGAGGAGCCAAAGTTCGTGGAACTTAGGGTAGGGGAGACCTTGTAATGACTGGTGGGCATACCATTGGAGCTCAGGGTGTAGCCGTGAAACAGGCACCCTTGGTCCTGGAGGCCGGAGCCTAGAGCTGTGGGGAGGGCTGGTGCACAGACACGTGTTGGGTCATTTCAGGTGCTCGAGGGAGCACAGACTGAGCTGGGTCTTGGAGAATGGACGTCTATTGCCTTGTGTGTAGTAAAGGAGAAGAAAGCAAAGCTGGGTGAGCTTTTCAGTGTGTGCTACAGGAGACCCAAAGATCTCCTCTCCACTTCCCCCACTCTTTCTTCAACAGAGCCCCCTAACCCCCACCCCCGCATAGCCCAGGCTGGCCTTGAACTTGCTGCGTAGCTGAGTACAGCTGTTAGCTTCCTCCTCCTTCCACTCCCTGACCCCTCATGTTACGGCACGCCTGGATTCTACAGTGCTGGGCACTGACCCCAGCGCTTTATGTGCTCTCTGCAACAACTCTGCTGACTAGGACACATCCCCAGCCCTACAAATTCTTCCTCCAGGGAGGCCCACATGACTTACTTGTATGTCCATAGAAAGCTGAGGTCTGGAAAGTGGAGGGGGTAGGAGAGGTTCAGTCCTGCTCCGAGGGACTGAGGAAGAGGCCCTGCTCCCAATCTGAACAGAAGGATTGCTTGAGAACTCCCCTCCCCCAAAACTCAGGGGTCAGCGGTCCATCCCCAGGCCCCTTGGCATGAGGTCCATGGTGTAGGAGTCTGGAGAGAGGGGCTGCCCCCTCACACTTATTCTCCAGTGGCATCGTTGAATGTGTGCAGACACTCACATGTGTCTGTCTGTGCTGCCCACTAGGGCTTCAATTGCTGTGAGGAGACACCATGATCAAAAGCAGGTTGGGAGGAAAGGATATATATGACTTCCACTTCCACATCACTGTTCATCACGGAAGGAAGTCAGGACAGGAACTCAGCATGGCAGGAACCCGAGGCAGGAGCTGGTGCAGAGACCGTGCAGGAGTGCTGCTTACTGACTTGCCTGCCCATCATAGCCTGCTCGGCCTGCCTTCTTATATAACTCAGGACCGCCAGCACAGGGATGGCTCCACCCACAAAAGGCTTGGCCCGCCCCCATCGATCACTAATTAAGACAAAGCCACACAGCCAGATCTTATGGAGGCATCTTCTCAATTGAGGCTCCCTCCTCTCAGCTTGAGTCAAGTTGACATAAGACTAGCCAGTACAGTGATATGAGTCTAGTTTCTGTAAGATCATGTGTCCGTGCCCCAGTTCTCCCCAGAGGGCCCCAGCCTCCAGGACCAAGGGTGCCTGTTTTCATCACTGGGCCCTGAGCTTCCCGGCCACGCCCACCAGTCATCGCAAGATCTCCTCTGCCCCAGGTTCCATATGCTTTGTTTCTGAGTGGGGGCACATGGTCCCTCTGTCCCCTGCTCAATGATACTAAGCTCTGAGAGAGAGAGATTGTGTGCCAGGAGATGAGAGAGCTAGGAGTACGGGCCAGGGGTTAGAGGAGTGTGCTCAGAGCAGACAGAAGTAGGCTGTCTTTCAGAGCTCATTTCTGCAGCAACGGCCCCCTCTTTGGTTCCCCACCCCAGCAGAGCTCAGAGTTACACTCGCCTCGCCTCGCCAACCTTGCGCTCTTGCGAGCTACTGCACAGGTGACTTGGGCAGAGATTCTGGAAGAGGAATACAGAGTAGGTGGGACAAAGCACACATGGAGTTTCAGCAGCATAATTAATGTCACCAGAATTTAAAGAGCATTAAAGCTTATAGCTAAGTGCCGGGCATGGTGGCACACGCCTTTAGTCCCAGCACTCGGGAGGCAGAGGCAGGTGGATCGCTCTGAGTTCGAGGCCAGCATGGTCTACAAAGGGAGTCCAGAACAGCCAAGGCTACGCAGAGAAACCCTGTCTCAAAAAACAAAACAAAACAAAACCAACCTTATAGCTATCCACTGGGGAAATAAAAATTCTCATATAATCCCTAGACAACCAGGAGAAGGGAGAAGAGAAGAAAGAGGAGGAGGAGGAGGAGGAAGAGGAGGAGAAAGGGCAGAAGGAAGGGAAGGAGGAAGGAGGTGGAGGAGAAGAAAGAAGATGGGGGAGAAAAAAGCCGAGTGATTCTAACCATCCAATAAGAGACTGCACTGCAGGAGAGTTAAACCAAGACTCTGCCGTCTACAGACACACTATATCACAGATTAGGAATAGTTTCTCATGGACAATGTGAACGAGTGAGAATTTAACATGAAAGGGGAATCTAAAAGCACAAAGAGAGAGCTCTATGTATTGCAGAGGTCAAGGACTGTAGCTCCTCATCCTGGAGGCTGAATCTCTCAGCCGTCCCAGCCCAGTGCTCAAAGTCTGAAAGCTCCCTGCCTGCAGCCTGCGGCCTGCAGTCTGAGTCTGGAGGCGCCAGTCTCCCTCGCACCTTCCTTCACCTTCGCTCTCGCTCCACAGGGAACCTGAGAGCAGGCTAGCCTTCCTTTCCTAGAGTTCACGTTTGCTTGACTTCATCTTCTCCATACGTTACAAAAAACCCAACTCCAGCCTTTCCTAGTCCCTGGGTGGTTTGCATGGGAAAGCAAACCTCCCGCCTGCCCCTTCCATGGCTGCTGCAGGATCCTAGCAAGGGCAGAGATGGACACTCTAGGGCCTGAGGACCGTGGTGAGGCTGAGGCCTGGTGTCCTATGTGCCCTGCTGCTGACTTCCGGGGACAGGAGAAGGAAGGAAGTCCTGAGCTGCTCATGGGAGGCAGCCTGAGGGGTCACAGAGAAGCCACCACTGCCCTTGTGTTCCTGGGCTTGGCACTCCAAAACAAATGCCCAGGCAAGAAATGTCTTTATCTACTTCAGCCTTTCTCCAGTTGCCATTTTCCTCCATGGTAGCGTACTGTCTATCCAAGACAGGAACCATCACCTGTGGCTGCAAAGTTGGGCCCTACCAGACACTCCTGAGTGCCATCTCCAGATCTCCTTAGGCTGTTCTGACGGAACTATCTCCAGCAAGGAGAGAGCAGATCTGGGGGCCCGGAGCTGGGGGGGGGGTCAGAGGACTCACAGTGGAGCTGCCTGGCAACCGTGCTGTTGGGTACGACGCCCTGTCCAGGGCTGGGAGGCAGGCCTGGAAGATGGAGAGCCATGGAAGAAGAGAGATGGAGAGGGAGTGATGGAGAGGAGACTGGTGAGCAGAGGACGGAAGCTCAGAAGGAAAAAAAGCAACAGGCGTCTGGGAAGGAGGAGGAAGCTGGATGCTGAAGCCAGGAGCAAGGGGTGACTTTTCTGTCCCCTCCTTCCCACTCTGCATCCTGCTCAGGCAGCCTTTGTCTCCCTTACCTGGCCCTCTGCTCTCCTGAGGACCTTTAGCTGCTCCCTGGTGCCCAGCTCTGTAGTCATAGTACTGGGTTGAATATTCATATTGATTTGAGTGTGTGCATTTGTGTACATATTTAGCATTCTTTGTCATTGCCTGCATGACAGCAAAGTGTGTGTGTGTCTGTGTGTGTGTATGTGTGTGTGTGTGTGTGTGTGTGTGTCTGTGTGTGTGTGTCTGTGTGTGTCTGTGTGTGTGTGTCTGTGTGTATGTCTGTGTGTGTGTCTGTGTATGAGTGTGTGTGTGTGAGTGTGTGTGTGTGTATGTTCAGAACGAAGGCTGCAGTGAAGTCATGTCATGAAACATGGTAAGCCAGAAACACCTCAGATTCCTGACACGTTTGATTTTGAAATGATGCTTGGTCACTGTAGCTCAGAACCCTTTGTGTTTGACACATAATTTTCTACCCATCACAGTCCATTTGTGACCCATGTGGGGTCACCACCCACATTTAAAGGAGCTTTGCTCTGAAGGATGAGAGCTGGGGTGCACCAGGCAGCACCCCTCTTTCTGTCCTGGAGAAACGCTGGGAATCCCTCCTGGCTCTGGAGCTACAGCCATCATTTAATTTATAATTTTCCTTCCCGGCCTTACAATGCCTTTAGAAATGGCTCGGTGGTTTGAACAAGCTGCACACATTAAACAGAGCCCTGGGCGCTGCCTTCATCTCGAGCATCAGCTGCCCAGAAGCTGGCTGACTGCCTCTCTCTGGTGTTAACATCTTTCTGTTTTTGTTGTTTGCTTTTTTTCAGACAGCGTCTCTCTGTGTAGCCCTGGCTGTCCTGGAACTCGCCCTGTAGACCAGACTGGCCTCGAACTCCAAGATTCCCCAATCAGGACGTTTTTCATTTTGCTCCATTTCTGGAACATCAGCCCCACGGGGGCAGGATTCAGGAATACAGCCTGAGTTCCTGGATGGCTACCACACCCTGGCCAGTTGTGGTGCAGACCCAGTGCTGACTGCACCCTCCCTTTGTCTGCAGGGTTCTAAAGTTGCCCCAGGTTCCCTGCTCAGCCCTCCCTTCTGGCCTTCAGTGCCCTTTCTTACCTGGGTCCTAAGGACCATGGCCTCCAATGAGGAGGGGGCTCACGCTCTCACCCTAGTTCAGGTCCTTCTGGGGACCCCACATTAACACCCCGGCTTCTCAGTTCCGAGCGGGGCTGTGTCAGCCACGCCTATGAGGAGACTGAGGGTCTTCCGGTGCAGATGCCAGGCCCAGGGGGCTGTCAGTATGGCATGAAGGAGTGCGAAAAGGTCGGGCTGGGAGTTTTTCTCGGCCTCGTTCTCCCTCTGACTGGCCCACGGCCAAGCCTCTCTCACGACTGCAGGCTAATCCCCAGTGCCAATCCCAGGCCTCCACCCAGCCACCCATGACTCTGAGTTCACTTCTGACCCCAGCGTGACCCTTGACCTGATGACAAGCTCCAATTCAGACGGAGCCCTGATCCTGGTAGTGAGCCCTTCAGTCCACATTGACCCATGAACCACACCGGACTATGATCTCTCTACCCACTCTGACTTCTGACCCCTGCACCCTGACTGCAGCCCAGCCCACATGCCTGATATGGGATCTCAGAGGGTTCAGTTGGCCCCTGGCAGGCATTGGTGAGGCTAAGCCCACCTCACCTAGAGGGAATGGCTCCTTCAGATAGAAAGTCCCCGAGGGGCACCTGCAGGCACTCCTAACTGCCTTTTCTCTAGCTGTCCTTTCTGCCTTTGTGGCTCCCAACCAAGCGGGCACTGCCTGCCTGGTAATGGCCCTGTAGGCCAGATGCCAGGAGAGGGAGAATGTGGCTGGGCCAGCTGCACCTCTGTTTGCACAGGTCTTGGTAAAAATAGCCTCATGTACGCACCTCTGCCATTTCCTCTGTGACCTGGATGGTGCCCCAGACCCAAGACACTTGCCAGCTGCTCCCATTTCCCGCCGCCCCCACCCCGCCCCCAGGCCTCTTTTTGCTGGAGCAGGACAGTGCCCAGAGGGCAGTGGGCCCTTGCAGTCTTGTCAGAGCCCCTCTACCACGATCTGGATCTCAGGCATCTACATGTCAGAAGTTAATTCCTGCTGTTCCAGCCTCTCTGTCTTTGTGATCCCCCATCATGCTAAACCTAGAAACTCACCACGATGGCTGATTCATGTGACACCCATGGGGTGGTCAGTACAGTGGAGACAGGAGCACCCTGGACCCTCAGCATCCTGGCAGGAGCCCCCTGCTAGCTCAGGAATAAAGGAACAGAGGCTTAGTTTCCTATGAAGTAAGATGTCCCCCAGGCAAACAGACAGGCCGCACAGTGGTTGTGTGGAGGTACAACACACATAAGAATGCTGACATTCCCCCTGCTGTAATTTAATTTTTTCATGTTCTTCCTATGAGAGAGAGAAAGAGAGGGAGGGAGAGAGACAGAGTCAGAGACAGAGACAGAGGCAGAGACACAGAGAGAGACAGAGCAAAGGAGAGAGACAGAGAGACAGAGAGAGAGAGAAGGAAAGTGCTCATCACCGCCATCCTGTTGGTCCTTTTTTTCTGACAGGCTCTGCTTCTCACTGATTTAGCCAGGCTGGCTGGATGCTAAGGCCTGAGTGGCCACCTGCCACCAGAGTCTCCAGTGCTCAGCAGCATACTTGACTGTTTTATCTCTGGGTTCTGGGGATCAAACTCATGCCCTTATCCTTGTGCAACCAGCCCTTTTCTGATGGAGCCATCGCCCTAGTTTAACAACACCCTTTTTATAAGGTTGGGTTGGATTGAGGCCCACCCTACAATCTCGTTTGAACTTGGTCACCTCACTAAAGATTTCCAAACGCCACCACATTCAGAGGGCATGGGGGTGTCGAGCAAGGCTTCAGCATTCCAACTCACAATAGTTACCTGATTTAGCAAACGCCCCTAAGACTGAGTGGTTGTGACAACCCGTTGTCATCCTCCTCCGCTTCTGTGGACCAGGGTGAACTTCCAGCAACGTCAGCTAGACACTCCCCTGCCTCATTCCTCAGGTGTATGGCCATGGTCCTCTGGGGGAAAGCCTGGGCGGAGGATCTGTTTCCAGGGTGACTCACTCACGTGGCTGTTGACCAAAGGCCTCCGTTCTCACAGAGGAGGCACCAAAGGGTGTGAATGCCAGGACAAGACACTTGTCCCCATGGCCTCAGCTGGCCACCACCTCTGCTTTCCAGTCAGGAGGGAATGGTCAGGGAAAGGAGAGGACATGCGAGAGGACGTGCCTTTTCCAGAAACAAGATGGCTTGAATGTTCACAGCCATCTCTTTTTGTGTCTCACTTGTGAGTGTTCACGTGGCTGTGTGAGGATGAAATCACAGCTGAGAAACATAGCCTTCGTCAGGGACTTAAAAATCCCCTGCCTGTTCCTGGTAGCCTGCTATCCTTCCTCTGAGTGCCACCAGGCCTCCCCATCCAGGGGACGTGGTCAAATATGGGGCATCAGAGTGCGTGTGAAAGTCAGTCCCCACTCTCCACTCAACTGTGGATAATGTCCTGTCCATTGGCTAGATCTGGGTAGAAGTTCGAAGTTTACTGCACATATTGTCCTTGGCTGGTGCCATAGTACAGGAGGAAGAGCTCTCCCTCAGTCAGTCATAGGGGAGGGGAGTAGGGGGAAAGTGGGAGGGAGGGAGGAATGGGAGGATACAATTTAGATGTAATATGAATAAATTAACAAAATATTTTAAAAATCCCCTGCCTCAGGAAGTCACAGGCCCTCCTGCTCCTGGCATAGGTACTGCTGTTGTATCGCTAAATAGGGCGTGCTGGTCAAATTGCCTCTCAAACACCTATGCTCACGCCCCTGGGTCAGTGCCTGTCAGCTTCCTCAGAGAAGCCTCCAGGGCAGCAGCTTGGGGGTGGACATGAACAACACACAACTGGTCAAACTGCTGAGAATAAGTGACTATTGAGTGCTCAGCCACAAACAGGATGGACGTGTTTATCTCCCCGGCAAGGTTCGGGGAACCCTGGTGAAGAACGGTGGGAAAACATAAGAGCTGGAGGTGGGGGTGGAGTGTTGTGGGACACTGCCTCCTGGGCATGCTGGGCCGGTGCACTCTTGAGGTCATAAGGTCATGGCTATCTAAACCAGACTGGGCCTGTCGGGGTTTCCTCTTGGATCCAGAAGGGGCTCCTGAGGCGCCTGCCATCCTCGAGGTGTTCTAGGCCCTTAGTGCTGGCTGCTTTCTTCAGCGCTGTAGCCCCTGGGAAGTCGCCCACACCCCTGTGCTGGCTCCTCTGAGGGCAGAAGTTGGGACAAAGGACTAGAGTCCTTCACTTGGCCATGGCCTTTTGAGGACGGGAGGAGGAAAGCTGGCAGAGTGCTGCGGAGTCTCTGCCTGGTAGAGCCCAGGCCGCAGACATCTCCCAGAAAGAGCTAGAAGCTGGGACACCCCTGCACTTCCTGGTCACAGCACACCTCTGCCAGATGACTACGTGAGCAGGATAAAGGGAGAACAGTATTGCTCTTAAACAGGACCCCAAAAGAATGTGCAGAAGCACCCCGACTTCTTCAGTGGCCACCTGGCAGCCCTGACATGGAGTTGACCACTTCTTTCCCAGCTGTGTGGGGATTCGGGATTCGGGATGTGCCATCCACCGCCTTTCTGGAGCAGGTACCTTAGTGGGTGCCAGAGGCCAGTTCCACATTGTGTTCACCAGCCTGAAGGACAATCACCACGGATGCACTCCACACTTGTCACTACCGAGCGCCCCCCTACCCCCCCCCCCCCCGTCTGCGAGGCTGAGGGCTGCTGTGTGGTCCCTAGCCACCACCAGACCTAGTCCAGAGAGTGGGAAGAGCTGGTGCCCACCAAGCTCCCTCTCCTGCGACCTTCATGCCAGGAGCTCTTCCTCTGCTCAGCTGAATGTCAGGCAGAGAGGAAACATGCAAAACTTGAAGCCATTCACATGGGCTCCTTAGAGAAGGAGTTAGAATACAGAACGGAATAAAGTCTGTTTCCAGGCTGTCCACCCAGGCTTGCCCCAGCCCCGTAGCCACCTCTGAGTGAGGATCCGTCTTAGCTGCAAGGTGTCTCCATCCGTTTTCTGTGGCGGGGTGGTCTGTCCATAGCAGAGGCTTTGACCTGTGGACTTGACCATGGATCTTCTAGAGCCTAGGGTTCATATTACAGTTTCTTATCTCTGCCGTCAGGAATCAACCCTTGGGGCTTGCACAAGTTGGGCAGGTGCTCCACCCCTGAGCTGATCCCCAGCCCGGCACGTTTTGAAACACAAACATAAAGGATGACTGTCAATTGAAAGATAGCTAATGAAAACATTACAAGTGGGCCTTAGAGTCGGCTCAGCAGTAACAGCACTAGCCGCTCTCACGGCGGACCTGGCTCAGTTCCCAGCACCCAATGGCGGCTCACAGCCATCTGCAGCTCTAGTCCCAGGGGATCTCATGCCATCTTCTGGCTTCCATGGGCTCTGTACACATGCAGCTCACAGACAGACAGACATGGAGGCAAAACACTCACACACAAACTATAAAATAACAGTTTGTTTTTAATTTAAAAAAGAAAGTTAAAATTTGGTCATAGTGGATGCTTGGGGGAATCCTCACCCCAAGTGGCTTCTTCAGAAGCCATGGGCCCAGGGTGGTGGCCAAATTCGAGTCTGGATTAAGCCCAGGAGCAGAGGGCATTTCACACCTTACAGTGACTTCAGGCGGAGCTGTGAGTCTAGGCTGGAACCTCAGCCTGGGCAAGGGGCCACATCCTGCACAGCTTCAGGAGCACTGCAGACACAGGGTGGGGACCGGCTCCGGCTCTGGGTAAGGTCACAGCACGCAGAGTTCCACAACAGAAAGCTGCAGATCCAGGCAGGAGGCTCCCACTAATGAGACAGTATGTGTCCTACAGACGAAGACCGCAGACAGAGCCTCAGGCCCTAAAAACCAGCCTCTCAGGGGGAAATGTACCTCAACCTTACACTAAGGTGGCAATAAATAAATAAATAAATAAATAAATAAATAAATAAATAAATAAAATTAATAAAACAAAAAAACAAACCACATTGAAAGAAAAGGGGAACTGAACTTTAAAAATACAAAGTTTAAAAGAAAAATGCAACCAACTAACTTCAGATATATGCTCAGATATGCAAGGCTCAGCACAGAGATATAAACAACGTGAAAAGACCAAAACCTCCTCAAACAACCACCCCTGATAGCCGCACCTATGTAGTGACCTGGAAAAGCTATCAGACAAAGAATTCAAAAGACCAAATTGTAAGTATGATCAGGTGAGTCGAAGAAGTCATAAATAAAAGCCAAGTGAATGAAGAAGAAAAGAGGAATGAAATAAAGAATCAACCCCAGATATGAAAATATAACTTGACAATTTGATATAGACTTGCTGAAGGAAACCCAAAGTGAAAAGATGCTGGAAGCAAAAAATTCAACGAGATAAATAAAGCGGAAAGCCACACATGGGTCGTGAAGAAAATAGAACCAGGGATGGGGCTGGATTCCTCTGTAAAGGTGAATGATCTTTTGGGTTTTTTGTTTTTATTTTTTCAAGACAGCCTTGGCTGTCCTGGACTCGCTTGATCCTCCCTGTCTCAGCCTCCCTGAGTGCTGGGATTACAGGGCATGTGCCACCGTGCCCAGCTAAATGACCAACCTTAAATTAAACAAAAGATACATTTAAAGAAATATGAACAGAAATTGGGAGAACTGTGGGATACCAGGAAGAGCTTTGGGTTATGGGTGCAGAACAAGAAGAAAGCCACAGCAAAGGCTTCAAAACCACTTTCAGTAAAACTGTAGAAGAAAATTTCCAAAACCTAAGTGGAAGAGGCCCATAGTCACACCAAATGAGAAAGAGCATGGCACAGTCAAAACATTAAAAACACACAATAAAGAAAGAGTATTAACATCCCAAGGAGGCAGAGAGGGTGGAGCGATGGCTGCACTGTTAACAGCACTGGCTGCTCTTGTAGAAGCCTGGGGATCGATTCCTAGCACCACCATGGTGCTTTACAACCACCTGTGACACCAAGTCCAGGGAGGTCTGGAGCCTTCTTCTGACCTCTGCAGGCACTGCAGGCCTGTGATGTACATACATGCATACAGGCAATACTTATACAGTAAGATTAAATTAAAAAAATCTTAACTCTTCAAGAGAGAGGTCAAGTCACTTATAAAGGTTGTCCTGTCAGACCACCACGTGACCACTTGGCACAAACTTTTAAAACTGAAAGGGCCTAGAAAAATGTGTTCCAAGTCCTAGAAGATTATAACTGCCAAGCTAGACTATTATACCCAGCAAGATTATTTATTAAAATTGAAGGAGACCACTGGGCATGGTGGCACACGAGGCAGGCGGATCTCTGTGAGTTCCAGGCCAGCCTGGTCTACAAAACGAGTCCAGGGCAGCCAGGGCCAAAACAGAGAAACCCTATCTTGAAAAAACAAAAACAAAAACAAAAACAGAGAGAGAGAGAGAGAGAGAGAGAGAGAGAGAGAGCGTACAAAGCACCCTCCCCGTGACACACCTCCTCCAACAAGGCCACACCTCCTCCAACAAGGCCACACCTCCTCCAACAAGGCCACACCTCCTCCAACAAGGCCACACCCCCTAATCCTTGCCAAACAGTTCCACCTACAGGGGACCAAGCAATCAAGCATTGGGCCCATTCTCACGCAAGCCACCACAGCATCTACATAACATTCCATTCAAATGCCCAAGAATTCATATCCTTCCAGCAGCCTGTGGAACTTTCTCCTAAATTGACCACATATTAGAGCTCAAAGCCTCCACAAATATAACCCTCCACCCACGCACATACAGGCAGCGCTACGTTGGCTCAGTGAGTTAAAAAACAAAACAAAACAGGAAAGTGTGTGTCGGGGGTACAGGGAAGAAGTTGGAGGAGAGGAAAATGTGGGGAGGGATTTGATCTAAACATTATATACATGTATGAAATTCCCAAACAATGCCATTAAACATTTGGTTATTTATGTGTTTCTTGTCCATGTGACACAGAGCAGGACCCAGTGGTGGGTAAGAACTCAGGGATTTCCAGAGGAGCGGCCCCTACTTTTGCTTTCTGCGCTTTCAGTGACTTGGCAGCGTGGAGCCTCTTCTGACTCCGCACGGGGCCAACCTCTGCTCAAGGCTGTGTCACAGTGTCCAAGTCATTCACCTGGTTTCACTTTTTGGAAGGCATGTTGCCACCTCACACCACCTGAGACGAAGAAAGAGCCAGGGTATTGGGTGGGGTGGGGGGATGAGGCAGACGAAGAGTCAGATAATGTTTTACTACGTGTGTTGCTCTCTTATTGGTAACATCTCACTACCGTGCTTGACTTATACGTTAAACCTTGCCATAGGAATGTGAGACGCGGTGCGCTGGCTCTAAGCCAATCCATATTGTGTGAAATATCCGCTTCCAGGCTGCACCTTGCCCTGAGGGACTCCATTTGTGCCCCCCCAAACTTGAGTTGAGTGTCATTGCAGAGGCAGATGACTTTGCACTCTCCTGTGCATGTTGACACCTCCCCCACCTGTCCAGCCAGTACCCAGGACTCACAGACTAATAACTTATTCCTAGAAGTAAAAAGTGACACCTATACATTGATCAAAAAGGATTGGGATATTGTGAACACACGGACGGCTTAAATCCCTACCAGAAAAACAAGGCCTGAGACTTTACCCAACACAGCAGACCATCAGGAGTGTAACACTCACCTGTGCCCCATAAAGAGAAGGACACCTACCTGTGGGATGGTCCCGTGGCCCGCCATCTGACCTCACAGTGTGCACGTCAAGGGACCAACCGGCAGAGAATTTCCCAACTGCTCCTGCGGCTTTCTTGCTCAACTCAAGCCCGCAGCTTGGCTCTGTTCTCGCAGTGCTCCCCTTGGCTTCCCCACTCTCTCACCCAAACCCCTGCGATGACTCTCTTATCTGTACCAGCTCGGCCTCGGCCTTCAGCAAGCCCGCTTTAATCTGTTTGCCGTTATTTTCCAGCCCCTACACACACTGTTGTGTTAAGGTATGATCTAAGAGATAATATTAGCAACTAAGGTGGAAATAAAAGCAAACGTGATCGCTAGTGGTAGCCATCAAGGGAAATCTGGATGATTGGGTCAGTTTCAGGCAATGAAATCAACACAGCTTGCGCATTTATTGTTAGTCGCTGAATTCTGACCCTGCGGAATGTCCGCGGCACAGCGTGCTCACTACAGTGTGTTTGGTTCTGTTTGAACTTTCAGGCATCCATGAGGAGCCCTGGACAGCAAAGGCTCTGTAGAACAGGGCTTCTTCTGGACCAATGAGAGCAAATAACTGTGAGACACCCTCACCAGTGATGAAGACGTCTCCAGTGGGGACAAAGCCGCAGCTGTGGCTCGTGGTCTCTGTCTGTCATCTCCTTTCATGTAGGAGAAAATGCTAAATAAAGTGGCTGGTTTCTCACTCAAATATGGGAACTCCCAGTGTTTCATTTGGGTCTTTCATGAGGTTGGTGGTGCCAGGGCTAAGATCATATCCATGGGAATCTGCTCGAGGATGGATGCTTTCTCGGGCCTCAAGGTTCCATTAGAGACCCTTGCCCTGCCCGGGCTGGCTGCTGGTGAGCCGAGAGGGTTGAGGACCTGCCAGCACATGGAGCTGGTCTACAGATGCTCTGTGTGAGACCTTGGAGAAGAACAAGAGGTTCCAGCCTTAACCCACAGAGGCTCTGCAGCTTTAGGGGAGAGGCAGGGTGGGGCTGGGACTGAGGAGCCCTGCAAACAGGACTCTCACCCTGAGAGACGGAGAGCAGGGGCCTCTTCCTGGACGGTTTGGTGGAAGCTCTGCACCCAAAATGGAGAAGAGATGGAGGGGATCTTTGTGTGGCAGGGCTCTTTGTACTGATTGCAGGTGGAGTCACTCAGGCAGCAGCCATGGAGCTAAGACAGCCCCTCATAGCAGCTGATGTCCCGGATTCAGAGCCCTCCACGGAGGCTCCCACCTCTACACTGCAGTGCCCGCAGAGGCGTGTCAAGGGGGCTGGTCCACTCTCTCTCTTGGCCAACCTGCTTTCCTCCTTTGCTAACTTTGCAAGTCACCCATGGAAGGTCTCCGGATCTCACTCTGCCTGTTCTCCCGCCTCAGTCCTAGGCAGCCTGGAATGACGTTAAGGAGCAAGGGCTGTGCGTTCAGTAGCTGCACCGGCCTTTACGCTCAGCTGCACAGGAAGCTGCTTCCATAATCTGCACTGTCTATTCTGGGCCTTTGTCCCAACTGCAGAATGTGCAGTCCTGGTGGCTTCCCACGCCCAGGTGGACTGACCCAGGCCTGAGAGCCGGTGCCAGGCATGGAGGGTGTCCTGAACTCTGACCTCCAGGAATGACATGGCGTTGCTATTTGAACGAGAGAGCAGCAGGGCATAGCCAAGGAGGCCTCTCACAGCTGTGACTGTTAGCATTCATTCCTCTGGGGGCTGCGGGCGGAGCTCGGTTGCTGGAGTGCTTGCCTAGCATGCTTGAAGCTCGGGTTTGGTCCTAAGGACTCACAAACTCGGCATGATGGTGCGTGCTTGTAATCCCAAGTCTGCACAGGCAGAGGCGTGATGGTGCATCCTTGTAATCTCAAGTCTGCACAGGAGGAGGCAGGAGGGCCAGGCATTAAGGATTATCCTCAGATGCATATTGAGTTCAAGACCAGCCTGGGCTACATGAAACTATTTATAAAACCAAGAAGTAGAGGCTAGTGTGAGGTGATGGCCCAGTCATTAAAAGCACTGTCGGCTCTTGCAGAGGACCTGGGTTCACTTCCCAGCACACACATGGCAGCTCACAATGGTATAAACTGACAACATGACTGCTATGGTGTGGTCCAGGGGAAGGTTTTTATTGTAGATGTAAGAGAGAGAACAGCCAGAGGCATCTGGGAGAGTCCAGAGTAGAGAGAAAAAGTAGTAGACTAAATATGGACCTAGCCATGAGAGAAACAGGATCAGGGCTGAGGAGAGAGAGAGAGAGAGAGAGAGAGAGAGAGAGAGAGAGAGAGAGAGAGAGAGAGAGAGAGAACACTTGGGAGGAGGGAGGGGAGGCCAGAAGGCCAGCATGGGCTTGAAATACATGACAGGAACTTGTGGTGCTGAGGGAGCCAGACAGTCAGCACATGCGCTATGGCGTGCTAATAGGCACCGCAGAGAGCCATTTGTTTCGTCTGCCAGTGATGGGAGATTTTGGTAGAAGGGAACCAGCTTCTCAAGCTCCCAAGGAACGCGGGCTTCTGTCTCACTGCCAGAATCTGGGGAAGTGGAGTCTGCTCTGGACCCAGCAGTAACCATCTGGGATTCAAGTTCCGGGGCTCCAGTGCCCTCCTCTGCTCTCTGGAGACGCGAGGCACACATGTGGTGCAGCTGCATACAAGCGTGCCAAACACTCATGCATGTAGAGTAAAATGAATAAAAATCTAAAAAAAAAAAAGAAAGAAAGAAAGAAAGAAAGAAAATCAAGCAAGTAAAAAGAATTGCCTTGTAGAAAGTGGGAGAGTCACCGGCAATTGCAGCTCCACCGTCCATCCGCCACAGCAAGCAACCCTCACCACCTGCACCTACACTGGGAGGTGCTCAAATGTTCTGGCACTGATGGGAAGTCCACTGATTCAGCATTTGGGAGTTGTCTTTCACGCTGGGGTGGACACACAGCTGTCCCAGATGCTACACTCTTGTAAGTAATCCCAGAAACCCACCAGGCATTCCAAGCTGGACTGGAGAGGATTGTTTCTTTGCTAACACCCTCTAACTGGGGTAAGTAGAAATAGACAACGAGATCCCACCAAGGGGGGGCGCCTTCAAACCCTCCTTCAGTTGTGGGGTTCTCTCCTGCTTTGTCCCTCCGTCTCTGAAGAGTTCCTGGCCTCTCACATCTTTACAGCTAAGTGTGGGGACAGACCCTCTGCCCCGTGGCTCCTCCTGAGACACATGGCCTTGTCCTTCTGCCCACGCTGGGTTTCATATGCAGGTTTAAGAAGCTGGGGGGTTTTCTCCACGGCCTCCTGTCATCTTGAGGGCTGATCCTGGAGGAAACTCTCTAGCTCCCAGGTCTGTTCTGTGAGGGATGTTTGCATACCCTGGGGCCAAGAAGAAGTGCAGGTAGCTGACTGTAAAAAGTTACAGGGCTGTCTTGATGGGGGGGGGGTGCATTGGAGATCATGGTGGGGGCACATCCTCATCCTTTTCCAATAGTCCCTTCCGGTGTTCCCGTGTCTATGCTTTTTGGGGAGTCCCTAAGTACATCTTTGTGGGCAGGTCAGGGGACAGGACACAGGTTAGCCCTGGACACAGGTGGCTCACTCAAGGAAGAAGGGAAACTGAGGCAGCCTGCTGTGGGCAGCATCTGAAGGGGCTGGAGTGCTGAGGGGCAGGACAGAAGGGAGCCAGCCTGAGTGGGGTGGAGGAGGTGGTAGGACGTCCCATAGGTGGCACCGGGACAGCACGGGGCAGGCAGGACACGATAGGAAGGAGGAGGAGGACACAGTCAGGGCAGCGTTGAGACAAAAGCAGAGGCTTAGGTTTTGGCAGGCTGGCTGGGCCCCAGCTCTGTCCTACTGAAGCCTGGGGCATTTCCTCCTGTGGAGGCCACTGGGAGAGCCGGTTCAGCCAGCAGTCTTGGCTCTGGGGCATCTTACTGGCACTCCAGCAAGAAGCCATTGTCCTCTCTTATTCCAGTGGGATTGGCCACTCTGGGGCTCAGGGTCTTGGTGCTACAAAACCTAAGGGCTTGTAAATCATCAGACACAGGACAGACGTAGGACAGTCCGGGTGCAGCACTTGCGAAGCCTGGTCCAGTCTGCCCCAGCTCTCTATATCTGCCCGGGGGGTGCTGTGTTACAAGATCTCCCACCCCCACTTCCTCCTCCTTTTCTCCTTCTCCCCCTCATTTCCTTTCTCCATCTCCTCTTTCTTCCTCCTCTTCCTTCTCTCTTCCCACTTCCTCCTGTTTCTCCTCCTCCCCTTCTTCCCCCTCTTCCTCTGCTCTCTCTTCTTCCTCTTCCATCTCCCTCTCCCTTCGCAGCCTCTTCATCCTCCTCTTTCTCCCGTTTGTGTCTTGGAAACACTGTGTAGCCTGGGCTAGACTATAACTTTCCATCTTCTGGGTTCTGCCTCCCAAGTACCGGGATTACATTACATCCCCAGCATGCTAGTTCCATTTTGCCCAGCCCGAGGCGCTGCACCCGAGTCCTGTGTTGGCCGCTGGGGCCACATAGTCAAGTCCACGAGTCACCGTTTCCAAAGCGCTCCTCAGGAGCATCTCTGTAAAACATGACGCCTCGTTCTGTTGTCCCCACAATAGCACTGCTTGTATAAACACCGTCTCAATGGATCCCAGCCTCCACAGTGCCAGGGCAAGTCTGCGTCAAGGTCAACACTTGCTTTGAATCTGAGGCTGAGTGTGGAGCTCTGATTCCTTGGGGTGGAACTGAGAATGCTTTTGTTTTTGGTTTTGTTTTGTTTTGTTTTTTTCAGGTTCATCAGTGAGAAATGATCAGATTGTGTTCAGAAGCAGCATAGATCTTTCCAGAGCCTCATGAATGCAGAGTGACTGGGCCCTGGTTCTCTCTGTGATGTGCAGGAAGCAACAGCTGACAGCACATCTGTATGTTCCCACTCAGAGATGATGCTCTGCATGTGGAGGATAAAGGTAGGGCCTGCCACCTGCAGCTGCTCAGCACCACCATTTCCCTTTGGGCCCAGAGGGGAGTGTCCTGACCTCTACCAGCTGGGCTGCTGCAGTAGGGTGATGGGGCAGACAGGTCTTGTATAACTCGAGGAAGGCCGGTGGGCTGGGGCTTTCTTGCAGCGTGACAGTAAGTGCAGAGCAACAGAGGTGTGATCTGCAGGCAGGGGCCAGACCCAAGTGAGTGCTTGGTCTGGACTCTTCTGGGCCCACGCATGTGTCCATTATGTTGATGGGAAAATCATGTCTGGAAGAAGCAACAGGACACGGGGAAGATCACGTGGTAAATTGGGGCAGGTGGTCCTCACAGCCTGGTTCTCTCTTGTGTGGTTGTCTGGCCGTCTTTTTCTGGTTCCACATCCTTCTTGGGAAATGACACTGAGAGATGGGGGCAGGGCTTAGTTCAGCAGCCTTCTGGAGCTTCTAGAGGGCTGTGCTTGGGAGCAGGTTGAGACTTTAGTATCTAGTGGAGAGTGGGTTAGGCTTGCACGCCTGCCCCACAGATGCGAGCGTAGAGTGGGATGATGCAGGGGACAGGCAGGTGACACTCTAGTCAGAAATGAAAAGTGTCGGTCCCTACGTTATGGTTTGGGTCTGAGTCTGGGTGCAGGAGCCCCCTTAAGGCAGCTATGCTCAGCCCGTTGTCTTCCATAGGCCAGCTGAGGGAGGAGTTAACAGCTGAGAAAGACTTAGTCTATGTGGGTGCGTCCCGAAGAGGAACAAACTAAGCGAAGTTTGTCTTCAGGGTCCTGACGTGGGGTGTAGAGTTTACACAGTAGGCCAGCAATGTGCCCAGCTAAGCAGCTGACCTATCAATCCTGGCTCTGGTCTGTCCTACGAGGCGGTCTGAGAAGTTGTCATGGCCCCATGAAGTCTGGTCCCAGAGATGTAGCCCCTTCCTCCCCCCAGCATAAGGCTCCTGGAGAAAGTGCAACCTCTTGTCTCTATAGTCTGACTGCCAGGAGGAGGGACTCAGATGTCTCTCTAGAATATCATCCGTCAAGACAGCCACACCTTAGCTGCTGGGAAAGTTTCTCGGCCCGCCTCTGCAGACCCTCAGATCTCCGGAAGCCAAACAGCACTCAAAGTGAGACTAGTCTGTGACCGTCCTTCTCCAGAAGGACAGACAGCCTCTCCAGAAGTGCAGGGATGCAGGACACACCTTCAAATCCATCTTCCCAGCAAAGCCAGAGGGTGGTCTTGTCTAGTTACAGCTGGACTTAAAGCCTCTCCCCCTCACCACCATGCTGTGGCCCTGGAGGAGGGCTGGACTTCCTGTGAGATGGTGGGGGTCCCCATGACACCTGGGATCCCACGCCGAGGCATGGCATCTGGATGGCATGTTGGAGCAGAGGCAGACCCTAAGCCCTCGGGCTGTGGGCTGAGGCCCAGGTTATCTGACCTGGACAATGGACACCCATGTATGGCCTTGCTGAGCAGTGTCCTGGCTTGTCACCTGCAAAGGAACACAGTACTTGCAATTACATAGTGGGCTTTCCCTGGAGCCTGAGGGAACTGGCTGGAAGTAGCAGGTGTGAGCCAGGGGTGTCATGGGGTAGGGACTGTGCCTTGCTGCCAAACGCCCACCTGGGAGGAGGGAGAGACAGGTCCACCCTCCCAGGGTCTCCTCCCAAGGTCAGATGTTCCTCACCACCAAAGCAGCCTCTTTGTATTCCGTAATGAGAGAGAGGGATGCCTGGGACGGACAGCTGCCCCTGGACGCCTGCCCCTAACAGGTTCCGTGTAGAAACTGGATGGCACTGGTTTGTCTAGGAACAGACGGGGCGGAGCTTTGTTCTGAGACTTGGGGTGCATGTAGTAGATGAAGTCCCTGGAGTGTTGACCTCCTGGAATCTGAGGCGGTTCGGGGCTTGCTGCAGTATCCCCAATAGCCAGCCAGTTTGGTGAGCAGGTGGGAGATTTTATTCAAGGGCCAAGCAGTGGAGAGCTGGGTCTCACTCTTGAGAGACATCGTCTGCCCAGCAGGCCTGGGGCTGGATCATGTTTGGTTGTGCTGTGCAGTAGGCATCACCAGAAGCTGCCTCTGTCTTCCCTGATTTGATCATGGTTGTCTCTATTACGGCACCACTGGTGTTACCGCAGCCCAAACACGCCAGGCTCAGCCACCTTCCTCCACACCGCTGTTAAACAAACAACAGTGAAAGCAGGGGAAGGAAGTTATTAAAGTGGCCACGTTCCTGATGATGCCCAGACTCAGAGGCCCATGGTACGTGCTGATGCTGGAGGCCGTGTGTCCGTCCGTCATTCGTGCTCCCGCTGACTGTAATTCGCAGTGGTACCGATGACTGCAGACTCACAGTTGAGGAAAAGGGACAGAGAAGGCTTCTGTGACAACTCCTGCCCCACCCTTCACCCACAAAAAAAAAAAAAGCCACAGCCTAGACAGGAAATCATGGAACGGAACTCTTTTAAAAAATGTGATTAGGATGCTGAAGTGTGGCTCTCCACAGCTGATGGCTGCCGGTGTCGTGTGGGTGGGGAAGGACTCAGCTCTTCTTAAGGAGCGGGCTACTGGGAGTTCAACTGTGCTCCAGTGAGCATGAGTATATGGACAACACAAAATAGACTTATGGTTGTTGTTATTGTTGTTGTTGTTGTTGTTGTTGTTGTTGTTGTTGTTGTTCTTCTTCTTCTTCTTCTTCTTCTTCTTCTTCTTCTTCTTCTTCTTCTTCTTCTTCCTTCTTCTTCTTCCTCCTCCTCCTCCTCCTTCTTCTTCTTCTTCTTCCTTCTTCTTCCTTCTTCTTCCTTCTTCATCATCTTCTTCTTCTTCCTTCTTCTTCTTCTTCTTCTTCTTCTTCTTCTTCTTCTTCTTCTTCTTCTTCTTCTCTCTTCCTCCTCCTTCCTCCTCTTCTCTTTGTGTGTGTGTGTGTGGGGGGTAGCTCACAAGAATAGAGGAAATGGTTCTGGGAGGACCCGGGAGTGGGTGTGATCAGGGTACATGCTGTGAAATTCCCAAATAGTCAATAAAAATATTATGTTGGAAAAATGTGGCCACATTGAGGAGAGATTCAGAAGATGCCCCTCCCCCATTAGTCAAAATCTGGGGTCCTGACAGGGGTCCAGGTTTAAATAGAAGGCCAGAAATATGCATCACTAAGCAGATGCCACATCATTGTCCAGGTTCTAGTCTGCAAGATCTCAAAACTGTGTGAGATCTCTTCCCGCGACGCACTCTGGATAGCTCTTGGCTCCCAGGCTTTCTCTCCCCCAGCATAACAGTCTTGAACAGATTATAATTTCTTGAGATCCATGTCTCTAAAGTCTGATAGCCAAAAGCAGTGGCATAAATATCTTTCTTTACATTATCTTTGCTTTAGCCAGGACAGTGACACTGTGCAAGTGTGTGTGCTCGTTATAATGTTATAAAGAAGAGACTATAAAGATCCCAAAGTGATCAAGAGTGTCAGCATAGCTTTGAAACCAGATGGAGTCAGTCCAGAGCTCCGTTTGCTGCCAGGGACTGCATGGTGTCAGTGGCCTACAGCTGGGAGCTCCGGCACCTTTGCAAGCCAGAAGCCCTGCAGGCAAGACAGGGGACCCTGACATGCCTATGACTGCCATGTAAAACTGAGTACATTCTCAGTAGGCAGCTAGCCCAAAAGCTTAGACTGTCAACAGAGCACATCTGACACCTGCGACAGAGACTTCCCCACTGTGTTGCAGCTCACCTACTTCCTGTCCCCACCAGTTTAACTGTCAGATTTACGGCTTACTTTTGGGACTATAAAAGCTAATGTGACCCATTCCACGCTGGACCACATCATTTTGGGCAATCCTAGACCATGTTCTCAGGCTGCAACCATTCATTTTTGGCTCAGAACAAACTGAGCTACTTTGTGGAACCAAAACGGGATCCTGTTCAGGGAATGGCCAGTGCGTTTCACTGCGGGTCTGTCTCTCCAGCTTCCTAAGGAACCCAGACCTTGAGGCTTGGCGGTAAACTCTTTAATCTGAGCTCCCGCCTCTCAGGCGGCATTCGTGTGCTTGGATGTAGCCTCAGACCAGCATGAGCTCGTCTATTTAGGTCCCGACCTGCTTTCAGATTACCACTCTGTCTAAAGCAGAACACTGACTTTTTATAGAGAGATGGCGTTGTAGTTGGTTTTGTTTTGCCATAACAAAATTTCCAGGGCTAGGTTATTTATAAAGAAAAGAAGTTCAGTTAGTTCATAATCCTGTTGACTCGAGGTGCCAAACAGCCTGGGACTGGCATTGGTATAACACGGGGAGGGGGGCAGGAGGAGGGGGTTATGGGATCAGCAGCATGCAGGATGGTCCACACCTGTGAGTGGCCTCACTTGGTATAGATACCCTCTTGTGAGGGCTAACCCAGGCCCGAGAGTACTTTCTAGATCCCTAGAGGCAGCGCTTCCATGACCCAGTCAGTCACCCTTCCCCGTGTCCTACCTCTCAACGCCCCTCCACCCCTCGTTATTGCCACATTGAGGACCAACTTTCTAGTGCATGAATCTTTGGATCACACACACACATGAACCACATGCCCACCCTAGCCATGGGTGGTGTAACATTTGGCCCACTGACACCTGACCAAGGGAAAGTTTGGTATTGCGATGACTTGAATGGCAGTGTCCCCCATAGCTCACGCATTTAAGTGCTTGGTCTCCGGTTATTGGTGTTGGTGTTGGTTTAAAGGAGAATGGCTCCCATAGGCTCATATGTTTGCATGCTTGCTCCCCCAGTTAGTGGAACTTTTGAGGCAGGATGAGGAGGTGTGGCCTAATGGGAGGAGGTGTGGCCTCATGGGAGGAGATGTGGCCTCATGGGAGGAGGTGTGGCCTTGTTGGAGGTGTGTCGCTGGGAGGGGTGAGCTTTGGAGGTTTAAAGCCTATGCCAGGCCCAGGGTCTCTCAGCCTGCTGCCTGTGGATCAGGATGTAAAGTTCTCAGCTACTGCTGTAGCCCCATGCCGGTCTGTTTCCCCACCATAATGATTGTGGGCCAGCCCTCTGAAACTGTAGCAAGCCCCCTGTTACATGCTTTCTCTTATAAGAGTTTCCTTGGTCATGGTGTCTCTTCACAGCGATAGAAGAATGACTCAGGTAGTGAGTGTGGTTTTGGGAGATGTGTAGGCGTGGCCTTGCTGGGAGAAGCGTTTCCTGCCATTCCCAGGGGCTTTCTCTCTGCCTCACCTCACGCGCTGGTAAAGGGGAGTGAGCTCTCATTGGCCTGCTCTGCCTGCTGCCACACCTCACCTTCACGAATCCTTAAAAGCTGAAACAAACACACGGTCATGGTGTCTTATCACAGCAGTGGTACAGTAATACAGGTACCAACTCAGGCTGCCTTGCTGGGAGCGAGAGTTTGAACTCAGGTCCCCACTGACATCAGAGCAGACCAGCTCTCTCTCTCCCTCTTCCCCTGTCTCTCTGTCCCTCGCCTCTCTACATGCTGGGAACTGAACCAAGGAACTTGCACATGTGTCCCGTCACTGAACTGCGGGGGCTGGGCGAGCTCACTCTCCGCTGGGCTCTGACGAGGCATACAGTGGTGATGTGGGTTTCTTGCTCTCCCTCACACAGCCTTCTTCAGGCTCTTTGCTGCTGGGCACAAGTGGAGGCTCCACTCCCAGTGAGGCCTCACTGCCACCAGAGATGGGAGGGAAACGGAATGGTGGCAACTTCCGTCTTGCAATGCCTCGAGGGGTTTGACCGACGCAGGGTAGGGCCGGAGGTTCAGTGCCCACCAGGACCTGGCTGACACCAAAGGAGGAAGTGAAAGCTCCTGGTGTCGAGTCTTATTTCGCACCATCTCATTAAGTCTTGCGGCTGTGTGGCAGCGGAGGTTCAGTTCCTGGTTGGATGCTCCCTTTTAGGGAAGTTGGAGTGCTGCCTGCTTCTGCCAGGTGAGAAGGGACTATTAGCTCCCTGTTCATTCTTACTAATGTCACCTAACATGATGACCCAATTGTGCCTGACTTCCGTGAAAGGAGAGGGTGGGTGGCACGGCCCCTCCTCCCTGAGCAGTTCTGCAGAAACTGCCAAGGGCAGGTTGTGTTTGGCCGCAGTAAGGGAAGTATTGCCAAAGTGTCCTATTGTGAAGCCACTTTTAGCCCCTGGTCCTCGGGCTACAGAGAAACAGGGTGTTTCTTAGAACTGTGTGTCTGTGCTGCTGACGGTTCTGGGTTGGAAATGTTTGTAGTACCCAGTCCAGGAGATCCGAGAGCCAATGAGACGGGCCAGGGGACTCACTGTGGGCTGGGTTCCTCAAGTTCACCTTTCAGATTCTCCCTAGTCTTTCAATCTGCTCAGGGTTTCTGTCATTAAAGAGAAGATGGAGGGCTGGAGGGCAGGAGGCCTGGCTCAGCTACTCTTCCAGCAGACCAGGGTTCAGTCTCTGCATCCATATGGTGTTTTACAGCTGTCTCTAACGCCAACCCCAGGGGGATCTGACACCTTCCTGTGGCCTCCCTGGGTATCAGGCACACATGTGGGACACAGACATACATACAGTCAAAACATTCATGACAGACTGGGGAGGAGATAGATGGTGGCTCCCTCCAGGTAGAATTAGAAAGCTGCATGGTTGTGTGGTTTTATTTTTATTTTATTTTATTTTTTTTTACATGAAGCATCTTCCTCCACGTTGGCCAGGGAAGCTTCTCTCTGCAGAGACTCAGAACTGGCCAAAGAGGAAAACGCCTCCAAGGCTCGGCAAACACTGGAGGGCGCGGCAGGAAGAATGTGCTAGTCGGAGGACGGGGAACAGGGCCATGACGTGCTGTGCTCTGGACCTGGCATGGCTCTCGCTCTCGTGAACTCACAGGCAGCTGTGGTCACCTGCACCAGGACACAGCAACAAGACCAGCCGACCTCTAACAGGCAGCACTGACTGGAACACGGGGTTGCAGATGATGGTAGGAGGTGGGGCGTGCCGGTGGCTCCTGGGGGACAGCAGGAGGAGGGACATGCAGGTAGATATGATCGAGCTACATGGCCGTGTCCAGGTTCAGTCGTTTGCTGGAAGCATCCACGGAGCTGTTGCACTCACGGCTGCTTTTTGCCACAGGGAAAAGATACAGGTTACAGTGAGAAATACGAAGAGGCACAGAGAGGAAAAGTCCAGGAAAAGCCAGGCGGGAGTGGGAAGTGGAACTCCAGCTGCTCTCTTTCAGGAGAGTCATGAGGACATTGCTCACGTCTAACAACAAATTGTGACAGTGCACAAGAAGCAACGGCAACCACCAACCTCCATACGGCCGGCTTGCACCCGGCACCGATGTTTGTCCTCACTCAACCAGCTGGTACCACATGACCCAAGGTGCCCCAAGTTAGTCAGTGGGGCAGCTGGACAACTGGGTGATCAAAAGATACCAGGGTGAACAAAGACACTCAGGCAGAGGCTTTCGAGTCTCAGGAGGAAGCCAGAGGCAGAGGGCCAGCTCTTTCTTTGGGCAAGGTTGGCCCTTATTTTCTGTGCTGGCTGGTTGTACGCCAGCTCGACCTAAGCCGGTGTCATCTGGGAACAGGGAACTTCAGCTGAAAAAATGTCCCTAACAGATTGGCTTGAGGGCTAGCCTGTGGTAGGTTGGCCTAACTGACGGTTGACGTGGGAGGGCCCAGCTTACTGTAGGAACGCGCGCTGAGCAAGCAGTAAGGAGCGAGCCAGCAAGTCCCTCACAGGCTGCTGCCTCCAGTGTCCTGACCTGACTTCTTTGATTAACCTCATGGAATAAATCGTTTCCTTCTCGGTTGCTCATGGTCACGTGTTTAACACAGTAATAGAAACACTAAACCATTTTCCAAGAGTGTATAGCATCCTCTGGTTGGCTGGTTGTGCATCATGGCAAGCTCAAATCACACCTAATGCCCAACTCACTGTCCAACACAGTGACATGAGCAGCAGCCCTGGATGAAAAAACAGCACCGCAAACGCACTCAACAAGGAAGTGGGTGTCATTTTTTTCTCATGTGTTTGCCAAGTGTCTTCTATCTTGCCTGACTCTGTCTGATCTGGTGCTGACATGTGTCCACTCAGCTATTATCCCAGACTGACATTGGTACCGTGTCGAAAAGGAGCTGTGGAGGCCGGAGCGGAAGCACAGGACATGGCCACTGGGTTGCTACCCAAAGCTTGTTCAGCTTTCTTATCCCCAGCACCACCTTCCCAGAGGTGACACTGCCCGGAGTTGCCTGGACCTTTCCACATGGCACATCAATCATTAATCAAGAAAATGAAGAAAAAGAAGAAGAAGAAGAAGAAGAGGAGGAGGAGGAGGAGGAGGAGGAGGAGGAGGAGGAGGAGAAGGAGGAGGAGAAAGAGAAGAAGAAGAAGAAGAAGAAGAAGAAGAAGAAGAAGAAGAAGAAGAAGAAGAAGAAGAAGAAGAAGAAGCCCCTACAGAAGATTTGGCTACAAGAAATCTGATGACTTTCTTTTCTTTTCTTTTCTTTTCTTTTTTTTTTCCGAGACAGGGTTTCTCTGTGTAGTAGCCTTGCCTGTCCTGGACTTGCTTTGTAGACCAGGCTGGCTTTGAACTGGTATTTTCGCAATTGAGGTTCCTCTTCCCAAATAACTGTAGCTTGTGTCAGGTTGACAAACAAACAAACAAAAGCCAAACAAAACAAAACACCCCAAACCAAACACACAAAACCAACCCCCCCCCCCAGGACAATCACATCTGTTCATGTTGTATCTGTCACACGCCTTGGTCACACCTAATCATCCTAGTGTGGCTCCGTGAAGAGCTCAGCGTGACCACAGGCAGCCTGAGAAGTCACTAGGAGTAGCACGAGGAGATGACCAGTGATAGAGGCCTCAGGGAGTAGACACCTCCATCACCGTGACAGAGGTGCCATGAATGCCACAGCAGAGGTCTCAGGTCCTCCCAGACACCTCACAGAGAACCCGTCAGCCTTCCCTGACTCGGCCAGTTTCGCATAGACACATGGCTCCCTTGAGTATTTTCAGCCAACCGTCCAACCTCAAAAGAAAAGTCAACACTCCACGCCCACACTATCCTGGTGAGTTTTGCTCTACAAATTTGCCTCTGTCCTGTTGAGAGTGACAACTTATGTGTGTTTGTTGTGCGACTTCTCCAGGGGAAACACAGTGGGCTGGACCTTCTCACATCAATTAGCAATTAAGAAAATGCCCACAGGCCAGTGTGATTGAGGCTGTTTCACAACTGAAGTTCCCTCTCCCCAGGTGTGTCATGGTTTGTGCTAAGGCGACAAAACCTAACTGTGAAACAGTCCTAGAGCCAGGCGGTGTCATGGTGAGGAAGACATGGTGGCTGGGCCATGAGGCAGCACAATCAGCAAGGAACGCGCGCTGTGAGCTGCTGCTCAGCCTGATCAGCCAGCGTTCTCCTCTTTAGCAGGCCAGGCTCTCATCCTGGGAGACGGTACCACTGTTACTGTGAACCTTCCAGCTCAGTAACTGGCAGGTGAAGTCAAAATAACACTTGGCAGGCATGGACAGGAGCTAGCTTAGTCCAGACACCCCAAAAGGGTCGAGCTCAGAGGCCCTTCTCCAGGGCAACCCCAGGGCCCATCAAGTGGTAAATATCCTCTCTAAGTGTGGCACTGTCCTAGGTGTGAGTCTGAGCATCTTGGCTGGATCTAAAGGGTCGTGTCCTCCTTAGGGGCTCCCTCCCATGTTATCCCAAGTTGAGGGGTTGGCATAGAAGAGCCAAAGGTTACAGCATGACAAAGGGGCTTCAGTCACTTCAGTGCCCTGAGCTAGTTATTCCTCACTGTCAACTGGACTGAGTTTGAAATCACCTCAGAGACAGGTCCTGTGAAGGGGATTGGCTAAGGAAGACCCACCCTGGATGTGGGCAGCACCTTCCCTGGGTGAGGGCCTGCATAAACAGCAGAAGCCAGTGGGATACCAACATCTGCCTCCCTCAGCTTCCTGCTGGTGGAAACAGTATAGCCAACTGCCTTACAGCCCCCACATCACCTCACAGCCCTGCCTCCATGCTCCATGACCTCACAGCCCTGCCTCCATGCTCCATGACCTCACAGCCCTGCCTCCATATTCCATGACCTCACAGCCCTGCCTCCATGCTCCATGACCTCACAGCCCTGCCTCCATGCTCCATGACCTCACAGCCCTGCCTCCATGCTCCATGAACTCACAGCCCTGCCTCCATGCTCCATGACCTCACAGCCCTGCCTCCATGTTCCATGACCTCACAGCCCTGCCTCCATGCTCCATGACCTCACAGCCCTGCCTCCATGCTCCATGACCTCACAGCCCTGCCTCCATGCTCCATGAACTCACAGCCCTGCCTCCATGCTCCATGACCTCACAGCCCTGCCTCCATGCTCCATGACCTCACAGCCCTGCCTCCATGCTCCATGACCTCACAGCCCTGCCTCCATGTTCCATGACCTCACAGCCCTGTCTCCATGCTCCATGACCTCACAGCCCTGCCTCCATGCTCCATGACCTCACAGCCCTGTCTCCATGCTCCATGACCTCACAGCCCTGTCTCCATGCTCCATGACCTCACAGCCCTGCCTCCATGCTCCATGACCTCACAGCCCTGCCTCCATGCTCCATGACCTCACAGCCCTGTCTCCATGCTCCATGACCTCACAGCCCTGTCTCCATGCTCCATGACCTCACAGCCCTGCCTCCATGCTCCATGACCTCACAGCCCTGCCTCCATGTTCCATGACCTCACAGCCCTGTCTCCATGCTCCATGACCTCACAGCCCTGCCTCCATGCTCCATGACCTCACAGCCCTGTCTCCATGCTCCATGACCTCACAGCCCTGCCTCCATGCTCCATGAACTCACAGCCCTGCCTCCATGCTCCATGACCTCACAGCCCTGCCTCCATGCTCCATGACCTCACAGCCCTGCCTCCATGCTCCATGACCTCACAGCCCTGTCTCCATGCTCCATGACCTCACAGCCCTGCCTCCATGCTCCATGACCTCACAGCCCTGCCTCCATGTTCCATGACCTCACAGCCCTGTCTCCATGCTCCATGACCTCACAGCCCTGCCTCCATGCTCCATGACCTCACAGCCCTGTCTCCATGCTCCATGACCTCACAGCCCTGCCTCCATGCTCCATGACCTCACAGCCCTGCCTCCATGCTCCATGACCTCACAGCCCTGTCTCCATGCTCCATGACCTCACAGCCCTGTCTCCATGCTCCATGACCTCACAGCCCTGCCTCCATGCTCCATGACCTCACAGCCCTGCCTCCATGTTCCATGACCTCACAGCCCTGTCTCCATGCTCCATGACCTCACAGCCCTGCCTCCATGCTCCATGACCTCACAGCCCTGTCTCCATGCTCCATGACCTCACAGCCCTGCCTCCATGCTCCATGAACTCACAGCCCTGCCTCCATGCTCCATGACCTCACAGCCCTGCCTCCATGCTCCATGACCTCACAGCCCTGCCTCCATGCTCCATGACCTCACAGCCCTGTCTCCATGCTCCATGACCTCACAGCCCTGCCTCCATGCTCCATGACCTCACAGCCCTGCCTCCATGTTCCATGACCTCACAGCCCTGTCTCCATGCTCCATGACCTCACAGCCCTGCCTCCATGCTCCATGACCTCACAGCCCTGTCTCCATGCTCCATGACCTCACAGCCCTGCCTCCATGCTCCATGACCTCACAGCCCTGCCTCCATGCTCCATGACCTCACAGCCCTGTCTCCATGCTCCATGACCTCACAGCCCTGTCTCCATGCTCCATGACCTCACAGCCCTGCCTCCATGCTCCATGACCTCACAGCCCTGCCTCCATGTTCCATGACCTCACAGCCCTGTCTCCATGCTCCATGACCTCACAGCCCTGCCTCCATGCTCCATGACCTCACAGCCCTGTCTCCATGCTCCATGACCTCACAGCCCTGCCTCCATGCTCCATGAACTCACAGCCCTGCCTCCATGCTCCATGACCTCACAGCCCTGCCTCCATGCTCCATGACCTCACAGCCCTGCCTCCATGCTCCATGACCTCACAGCCCTGTCTCCATGCTCCATGACCTCACAGCCCTGCCTCCATGCTCCATGACCTCACAGCCCTGCCTCCATGTTCCATGACCTCACAGCCCTGTCTCCATGCTCCATGACCTCACAGCCCTGCCTCCATGCTCCATGACCTCACAGCCCTGCCTCCATGCTCTCTCCATGACCTCACAGCCCTGATTCTGCTCAAACCAGGAGCCCCAATAGACTCTCTTTTCTTAAGCGTTTGTCGGGTGTTTTGTCACAGATGGGAGACAAGTAGTGAGCACGGGCTCTGTAGCTCCAGCCTTCTCCATCTTCCTGCTGAACAGTGCCCGTCCTGCATCTCATCCCTGTTTCCTGCACAAGAGCTGCTGGGTCTGGTGAACAGCTGCATGCAGATGTGAGGAACATTGGTGTCAAGTGTCTTCTCTTTGCAGGGGACACCCTCATTATAGAGTCCTGAGCTTTCTGGGAGCAAGGTTTCCAGAGAGAGTTGGGAGCCTAAGGTATTTTATTAATGTGTCTGTCTTGTCGCGATCCTGAGTTCTGAGGACATCTCTGTGTGGCTGTCCTCAGTGGAAGCAGCCCTGGCTATGTGTGGCACACAGTCCCCCGGCTGTGCGACAGAGTACCCACCAGGTGGCAGTGGCATCTTGCTCATCAGTCCCCAGGAAGCCAGGCAGCTGCTTGACCTGAACACAGAAAAGCCAGGCTCTGCAGCCACCAGGAAGTGTCAATCACTGCTTTGTCACTTAATGGCTCTGGGCCTGAGGCAAGGCGTTGGATTTGTGGATTTCTTCTTGTGTAGTGTGGTGGTGTCTCTCCAAAATGCAGAGTAACCGAGGAGCCACTACTGCAGGCAAGCCATGTGACACTCGGTTCATACTGTGGTTTTCTTTGTATTTCTTTCTTTTCTTTCTTTCTTTTTCTTTTCTTTCTTTTTTTGTTTTTGTTTTTGTTTTTTTGAGACAAGGTTTCTCTGTGTAGCCTTGGCTGTCCTGGACTCACTTCGTATAGCAGGCTGACCTCGAACTCCCAATGATCCACCTGCCTCTGCCTCTCAAGTGCTAGGATTAAAGGCATGCCCCACCACCGCCTGGCTTCTTTGTATTTCTTTAAACTTAAGTTTTTGTTAAGAACTTAACAAATAAACATGTCACACAGCAACACTAACCAAAGTCCACGCATCTCAATGGCTTTCTCTGTTACAGCAGCCGTGCTAGAGGCATGGCGCGCCACAGTGTATCCTGCGTGCCCACTATCTCTACTTTATTATCCACTACCGGAAAACAGAGGCCCCATTGCAGAGCTAAACATTAGCTCTATATCCTCTTTCATGCCTCAAGCATCCGTTACCTGCAGTCAGCCCTTCATCTCCTCTCTACATGTTCTCTGTACCGTGTGCATTTGTTCACACAGACACACATCATTGTTCATGTTCTTACATGTACATATTACCGTATTCATAGATGCATGTGTATGTTTACGTACATACATGCATAAGTTACACTATTTCAAAAATCTTTGCAATAAATCTAAACCACTACAATAAAATATGAATCTGAATATGTAATCCCAGGGTGTGATGGTGTAGTTTCTTTGTTTTCCAAGACAGGGTTTCTTTGTGTAGCCTTGGCTGTCCTGGAGTCACTTTGTAGACCAGGCTGGTCTCAAATTTACGATTCGATTCATCTGCCTCTGCCTCCCAGGTATGGGGATTAAAGTCCCAGCATGGGGCCAGGCAGGTCAACTACACACTGTCTCAAAAACACAAGGCCGCTCCTGAGGAGCTGTCCTGCACTGTCTGGTCCTGAAAATCTGCCCAGGGTAGTGAGTGACTGAAGAAAAGACAGACACATGGACACTGTACAGAGAAGCTGGGATCAGGTGGCTGTGCCTGCTCTAACGGAGCAGCACCAACTACGGAGTCCCCAGAGCCCCAGTGCACTTATTACCCACAAGATGGGAAGGAGAGGTAGCTAGCTGGTCACTGAGGTCTCTGTGTGGGACACATTCAGGCTGCAGCCATCCTGGGGGTGGGGTGGGGAATGCTGCACTTGCTAGTGCTTGCACACGCTGGTCGGTTGTTAGTAAACACTTGCCCTTGGGCCACAGGAAGGCTTTGCTACATCCCACGCGTTGGTGTCCTTGGCATGGTTGCTGACTCAGGTCTTCATGCCCTCCTCAGACGTTTCACTCAGGGCTTCCTCTGCTCCCCACAAGCACCCAAGCCTCCACATGGCTGCACATACACATTTGTGAACATCTGTACATACGCACACACACATATACACAAAAACTAAAAACTATCTGCTCCAAAATCTTTAATATATTCAATCTATTCACATTGAATCCAAAAAACCCTGTAAAGGAATCTTGTTATCGCCCCAATATTCCAGCTGGGGAAACTGGGTCACAGAGAATCTCAGAACCACGTTCAACATCACAGTGCTAAGCAGAGCTGGGATTTGAACCAGGCAGGCTGGCTTCAGAACCCCTCTCACCTAAGCATTTGTGACATCAGTAAGTTACATTATGCCTTTAAGCTGCTGCTGTCATTAGCAACAGCCCACGGCAGAGACCCGCTTTCTGAGGACAAGACTGCAAAATCAGAAGAAACAAGGAGAGATGCTTCCTCCCCAGGCCACCCCACAAACAGCCTGTCTCCTTTCCAGAGTTCCTGACCTGGGGGCTTAAGGCACTGGGCATCTGTGAGACTTTGCTGTCCCGCCTCTGGGAGAACTGGCTCCCAGCACCCCTGCAGGGGACTTCCACTGTAGACCCAGGAGGCTCCTGCTGCCTCCTGCTGCCTGGCTTCCTGGAGTGTGTAAGGGCTTGTAACCAGCATGGCTGGCTCTCTTTTGGGGCTATTGTTGCTCTCTGGGGCCCACCCTAAATCTCCACACTGCAGCTCCTCCCCCTAACACAACCTAGTGTGTTCCTGCCTCCTGGATAAGTGAGTGCTATGTGAAGGGTGGCAAGAGAGTCCAGCACTGTGCTTGCCCTCTCCACTGGTGAATGTCTTCCCAACACAGGGCCTGCTCTGCACTGCTCTACACTGCTCTGCTGCTCTACACTGCTCTGCTGCTCTACACTGCTCTGCACTGCTCTGCTGCTTTACACTGCTCTGCACTGCTCTACACTGCTCTACAGTGCCCTACAGTGCTCTACACTGCTCTACACTGCTCTGCTGTTCTACACTGCTCTGCACTGCTCTGCACTGCTCTACATTGCTCTGCACTGCTCTACACTGCTCTGCACTGCTCTACACTGCTCTGCACTGCTCTGCTGCTCTGCTGCTCTCTGCACTGCTCTGCTGCTCTGCACTGCTTTGCACTGCTCTGCTGCTCTGCTGCTCTGCTGCTCTGCACTGCTCTGCTGCTCTGCACTGCTCTGCTGCTCTGCACTGCTCTCCTGCTCTGCTGCTCTCTGCACTGCTCTGCTGCTCTGCACTGCTTTGCACTGCTCTGCTGCTCTGTACTGCTCTGCTGCTCTGCACTGTTCTGCTGCTCTGCTGCTCTACTGCTCTCTGCACTGCTCTGCTGCTCTGCACTGCTTTGCACTGCTCTGCTGCTCTCTGCACTGCTCTGCTGCTCTCTGCACTGCTCTGCTGCTCTGCACTGCTCTGCTGCTCTGCACTGCTCTGCTGCTCTGCACTGCTCTGCTGCTCTGCTGCTCTGCTGCTCTCTGCACTGCTCTGCTGCTCTGCACTGCTCTGCTGCTCTGCACTGCTTTGCACTGCTCTGCACTGCTCTGCTGCTCTGCACTGCTTTGCACTGCTCTGCACTGCTCTGCTGCTCTGCACTGCTCTGCTGCTCTGCTGCTCTGCACTGCTCTGCTGCTCTGCACTGCTCTGCTGCTCTGCTGCTCTGCTGCTCTGCACTGCTCTGCTGCTCTGCACTGCTCTGCACTGCTCTGCTGCTCTGTACTGCTCTGCTGCTCTGCTGCTCTGTTACTCTGCACTGCTCTGCTGCTCTGTACTGCTCTGCTGCTCTGCTGCTCTACACTGCTCTGATGCTCTGCACTACTCTGCACTGCTCTGCACTGCTCTGTACTGCTTTACACTGCTCTACACTGCTCTGCACTGCTCTGCTGCTCTCTGCACTGCTCTGCTGCTCTGTGTGTCCTGAGGTTCTGCTTGCTGATCTTTCCAAGGCTTGGCCTCTGGAGCTTCAGGGGAAGTGTCCTAGTTTGCTTTCTGTTTCTGTGATAAACACCATGACCCAAAGCAACTTGGGAAGGAGACGGCTGATCGAAGCTAAACTAAGCTGAGATGGTAACAGCTCATCATTGAGTGAAGCCAATTAGGGACCCAAGGCAGGAGCTTGAAGCAGACACCACAGGAGATTGCTTACTCACCTCCCCAGGCTCCTGCAAAGTTAGCTTTCTTACACAGCCCAGGACTATCTGCCTCGGGGTGGCACTGCCCACAGTGGGCAGGACCCTCCCATACCAGTCATTAATCAAGAACATGTCCACAGACCACCCAGTGGAAACAATTCTTTATCTGAGGCTCCCTCTTCCCAGAAGACTCATGTTTGTGTCAAGTTGACTAACCCACATAGGAGGACACTGTGCCATTTTTGGGTTCCAGCCCAGAGCTTGAGTGGTGCCCCACAGACTCTCCCGACCCAGAGTGTTTCACATACAGGCTGGAGTTCCACCTACACATCTTGCCAGGCCTGGGCCCTCCAGGTCCAGAGAAGGACAGTGAGCTATCCTTAGGCCCTTCCCAGAGCACCCCATGTGGTCACCTGGACACCTGCATGTGCCTCTGGGAGTGAAGAATGCAAAGCCACTTCAGAAAATGACTTTGCAGCTACACAGGAAGCCGAATGTCTCTGTGCCCTATGACTCAGGTCCACCTGCCCTGCGGTTCCAATTGTGACTTAACCAAGAGTGGTGAAAAGCAGTGAGCACAATGCAAGAACAGCCTGAAACTGGAGATGCGCAGAGGCCTCTCAGCAGATGAGTGGACCAGCAAATTGTGGCTCAGCAACAATGGGCAACAGGCTGCTGGTGCAGAGGCTGGATGCTGAGGCAGAGGGCTTTGTCTTTCTATAAGTCCTAAGGAGTGCAAACCCACTCTCTGGTGACAGAAACCACACAATGGCGCCATTGAGTGGAGGCACTGCCACCAGGCCTGACAACACAGGTTCAACACCCAGATGCACGTGTGGAAGGGGAGAACCAGCATGTGTGGGCGTGGCTCACCATGAGAGCCCACAGAGAGTAAAAGTAATAAAAAGAAGAAAAGAGAAGTCACATGGCAGCAGCTTCAGGGTTGGGGGAAGGGATGGGAGGAGACAGGTTTTAACTGGGTAACTTAGACTAGTCCCAGACTGATGATCCTCCTGCCTCAGAGTCCTACATGCTGACTATAGGTGTGCACCACCACACCTGGCTCCTGGCAACTGGGCTGTACCTCAGTCTTCAGGTTTGCCACCTTTTCCCTCCTTCTCTCTCTTCCTCCCTCCTTCCCTCCCTCCCTCCTTCCCTCCCTCCCTCCTTCCCTCCCTCCCTCCTTCCCTCCCTGCCTCCTTCCTTCCCTCTCTCCCTCCCTCCCTCCCTCCCTCCCTCCCTCCCTCCCTCCTTCCCTCATTCCTGCCTTCCCTCCCCACTTCTTTTCTCCCTTCCTCATCCCCTCCCTCCCCACTTTTTTCAGACAGAGTCTTACGACGCCCAGAATGGCCTCAAACATTCTATGTAGCTAAGGGTGACCTTGAGCCCCTGCCAAGGTGAGAAACTTGAGCCATCTGGTTTTACTCGATGCTAGGGATTGAATCCACGTGTGCTAGGATTCTACCAACTCTGCCCCTCCCCCACCTGCAGGCCCTTCTCTGCTTTTTGAGGAATCCTTGAGGAGCTGTACTTAGTCCTTTGCTGGCTCTACCCATGGCAAGCCCAGGGGAAGGATCTCAGCTGCAGTGAACCTACCAGAATCTTCTTCCAATGATGAGGCATCCTACAAGGGACTCTGGAGCTGTCAGTCATGTCAGCCCTGACTGGCTTTCCTCCAGATTAAGAATCTATTTATCCCAGGCACTGATTGGAGTTTTCTATTATCTACAGATACCCTGCAAGCACCGCCTAGGACTCTGAGCACTGGTGCGCCGCTTGCTTAGCACACAGAGAGCACCTGGGCTTGATCCCCAACACGGAGTAGAACCAGGAGTGATGTGCAGACCTGCAACCTCAGTGGTTGGGAGGCAGATGCAGGAGGACCAGAAATTTAAGGTCATCCTTGGCTACATAGCAAATTTGAGGCCAGCTTAGCCTTCATGAGACACTAGCAAAATAGCATAAGGTGGGCGGTGGTGGCGCACACCTTTGACCCCAGCACTCAGGAGGCAGAGGCAGGTGGCTCTCTGTGAGTTTGAGACTAGCCTGGTCTACAAAGCAAGTCCAGGTCAGCCAGAGCTACACAGAGAGATCCTGTCTCTAAAGACCAAACAAATAAATAAGTAAATAAACTCAAAAGCCGGGTCAAGCTTTGGCTCCTGGTCCTGTCCGGACTCCCTGCAGGTTTCTCAGCTGCTAGAGCTGAGCAAGAACTCAGACGCAGGAGGAAATGTCCCAAATGCGTCCCAGCTTGCTCCCCCAGCTGCCCACGGTGGGGCTCTGTTACATCTCCAACACTTGTCCCTTCCTGTTCCAGCTTGTTTCCATGGCCACTGGGGCCCTGCTTGTCACAGCTGTCGGATTGCAAAGGACAGGGGAACCTGGGCCATCCGCAGTTCCCTCCTGCATCATCTGCCAGAAAACCGGCTTCCCAGAAGGGGGGCTGTCACTGTGTCAGCTCCACCTGCCGATGCCAAGTGTGGGTGCTGGAGATCCCAGTCTGCCTGTCGTCCAAACGCTGGTGATCAGAACCGAGACGTGGCGGAGACGCCTGCTTTGCAGCAGCCAGCCATTTCACTTCTGGCAGATGTTTTTCTCTCTCCATTAATTTATGTATTTACTCACTTTACATCCTGATCACAGTCCCCCCCCTTTCTCCTCCCAGTTGTACCCTCACACCTCATTCCCTATTTCCCTCTACCATTCTCCTCAGAACGGGAGCTCCTCCCCCGACGGGTACCAACTTCCCCTGGCACATCAAGTCCCAGCAGGACTAAGCACATCCTTTCCCACTGAGGTTAGACAAGACTTTGCTGCACAGTCCCCACGTCTTCCTAAGGAAGCAGCTACTGAGGTAGCTGGGACCTCACAGCCTGGTCTGTGCAGACATGGTCAGGGGGCTGAATCGGCACAAGCATGCCACTCGTCACCTCCGAGGCATCCTGAGCCTGCAAGGCAAGGGAGACGGGGTGTGATGCCGGCAAGAGTTTTTCCTCAGCCGTCGTGCTAAAAATGTACCCATTTGTGTAAAACACAGGTCTTAGTCACGAAAGAAAGTGAAGAGATGACGAAGAGAAGCGTCCCACACTCGGCAAACTTGCGATGAGTTTGCACCTCCTGATTTAAGTCGCTGACATTTTTGGAAAATCCAAATTTAATCAAGGCGTTTTAAAAGATCTAAACTGAATCAAAGACTCGAGGCCCATTAGCATAAATCTCAACCAAATGGAAAACATTTTTTCTGGGAAGATCAGCTTTCACTGGAGGCGAAGCGAGACTCACTTTCCCAAGGCTGGGGAAGGGGCTGGCTTGACATCACACTGTTAAGATTGGAAAGAGCAAAGGCACCCTGGCTGCCATGACACCCTGGCTGCCTTACTCACCCCAGCAAGGAGCTCACAGTCTGGGGAATGGAGTGGACCTGGAGACATGATATGAGCGCCTTGAGGCCCTCTGAGCACGCAAAACAAACCTTATTTAAAAGCCAGGTGAGCAGCTTAGGAAAGCAGGCTGCTTTTCTCAGAGGTCTGTGGCAGCCTGAGCCATGTTTGTCTGCCTGGCTGCAATTCTTCTCTCTGGACCACCCTGCCCCCTTGCCGAGTGTGGTCAGACACTGTGGCCTTCGTGTGTACAGGCTGAAGCTGCTGTGCAAGACACACACTTTAGTTAGCTGTTAGGTTTGGGGAGGGAGAAGAGCAGGGGTGGAGAGACGAGCTCCTGGTTCAGCCTCCAGCTAAGAGCTTCATGAACCCCACCTCAGCCAGCGTCACAGGGGCTGAGGGGAGACGCTTCAAGGCTTCAGGCCTGCCAGGAAAAGGGGATTCCTGCTCTCTTAAAGATGCATCTGTATGCATGAGTGTCTCTGTGTGCGAATTCTGTGCGTGCACATGTGCCATGGTGCGCATGCGGGGTTGGAGCACGGCATCGGATTTTGGCCCTCATCTTCCATCTCATTAATGCTGCCCTGTCCTCAAGGCGAGCTGGCCTGGCAGCATCAGGCCCCTCTGTGTCTGTCCTTCTCCCACTTGCTGTAAGAATGCTGGGTGACAGGGGTGTGTTGCCGTGTCTGGTCTTAGGTGGGGTCTGGGTGACAGGGGTGTGTTGCCGTGTCTGGTCTTAGGTGGGGTCTGGGTGACAGGGGTGTGTTGCCGTGTCTGGCCTTAGGTGGGGTCTGGGTGACAGGGGTGTGTTGCCGTGTCTGGCCTTAGGTGGGGTCTGGGTGACAGGGGTGTGTTGCCGTGTCTGGTCTTAGGTGGGGTCTGGGTGACAGGGGTGTGTTGCCGTGTCTGGTCTTAGGTGGGGTCTGGGTGACAGGGGTGTGTTGCCGTGTCTGGTCTTAGGTGGGGTCTGGGTGACAGGGGTGTGTTGCCGTGTCTGGCCTTAGGTGGGGTCTGGGTGACAGGGGTGTGTTGCCGTGTCTGGTCTTAGGTGGGGTCTGGGTGACAGGGGTGTGTTGCCGTGTCTGGCCTTAGGTGGGGTCTGTGAACCTGTACTCAGGTCATGCTTTTGTAGCAAGCCTGATATCCACGGATCTGTGTCCCCAACCATCCAGGGATCTCCTCTATAACACTGCTAAGGAAGGTGGGCATCCTGCACCTGAACAGAGCAGCTTAGAGAACTCATGATCTGTGCTGGGTTATCCCAGGAGGCCGGGGTGTTGGTGCTGAGGACTTAACCGTGAGCCTGAAGGGTTGCAGGAGCTGGGCGTCCATCAGCTCTCCACAGTCTGACCTACGAGCCCTCACTTCCACTTCTGCTCAGGCCTTGGGCTCACACACGTGACTTCATCATAACCCTGCACAGTGGGATCCAGGCTGCTCAGACCCTGGCCGCCCTCACTGACTTCCAGCTTTCCAGTCTCTCAGCTTATTATCAAAGATGCTTTCTGTGTTTAAGGGGAGTCCCCCGCTGGACAGACTGGCAAACCCAGACACCTGACCTGTGTCTGAGGAGCTGGCGGCTGACAGATAGATCTGAGATGTCTCTGGGGTTGAGGTTCTTGCCTGGAACTGAGATTTCTTCCCTGGTTTCTCTGTTACCCACACCTACATCTAGCTTGTCCCCTACATCTGCCCCTCCCCACAGTGTATGTGTACATGTGAGGTGCTTATGCATGTGTGTGTGTGTGTGTGTGTGAGTGTGTGTGAGTATGTGAGGGTATGTGTATGTGAGTGTGTGTGTGAGTGTGTGTATGTGTGTGTGTGAGGGTATGTGTATGTGAGTGTGTGTGAGTGTGTGTGTGTGAGTATGTGAGGGTATGTGTATGTGAGTGTGTGTGTGAGTGTGTGTATGTGTGTGTGTGAGGGTATGTGTATGTGTGTGTGTGTGTGAGTGTGTGTGTGTGAGTATGTGAGGGTATGTGTATGTGAGTGTGTGTGTGAGTGTGTGTATGTGTGTGTGTGAGGGTATGTGTATGTGCGTGTGTGTGAATGTGTGTGTATGTGTGTGAGTGTGTGAGGGTATGTGTATGTGAGTGTGTGTGAGTGTGCGTGTGCATGTGTGTGTGTGTGTGTGTGTGTGTGTGTGTGTGTGTGTGTAGCAGTACTGGGGATTGACTCCAGGACCCTGTAAATGACAGACTCCTGATCTATCACTGAGCTATAGCCCCAGCCATATTCTGATGTTTTAAAATTTTGACAGAGTTACATTACATTGCCTAGGCTGGCCTTGGACTCTCTGTGCCCCCATGCCAGGTGACTGGTATTGCAGGTCTGTCCAGCAGCCTGGTTAGTAGCCATAAACCCACAGAGATGGGTCTTGTGGGCTTGTCTAACATGCCCAGGGCTCGTAGGGAGGAAAAATAAGTGGGATTTAAAAGGGGAGTTTCAATAGCTCACAGCCCCTAGGAAGGCCTATTTCCAAAGAGCCCTCCACTTTGCAAAGAGTTTATGACTTTTTATGCTCGTATGTGGACATGCACACACACATACAAGCACACATACACACATGCACCCATGCACACACATGCACACATACACATATCCAAACACAATTGCACAATACACACACACATGCACATATATACGTGTGAGTACACACACATGCATGCACATGCTCTGAGGTGTTTGATTTTCCTAAACCCAGAACCTTCGGTATGTCTCTCCAGTTGTGATCACAATTGCACTGAGCTCTGACTGGGCTGCACTGCAGTTCATGATAAATTTATCAAAGCCACAGGAGCCGGGTCTTTGTGAATGACCCTGGCATGTGGCATTGTTATTTGCCTCTAACCCGTTGGGTGCAGTCAATCTCCATGGTGAGGAGAGGGCCCAGGATTTGGTTGTCACGCCTCACACTTATTCCCTCAGACTCTGGAGTGGGTTTTCATGTGTTGGAGGCTTTCTCTCGCATGAAGACCTCACAGCTGGGTCGTGTGGTGCACCTCACGCAAAGTAGCAGCGAGAGAGAGAGGAAGCTGGGACTCAATTTAATTCCTTCCTTTCTCCCCTTTACTTGGAGAGGGCACCACCCCATGGCCTGGGAGCCCCATCTCACCTGGGCCAGTCCTCTCTGGACGCCTAAAGGTGCTCGTCACTATTACCATGGATGCTTCTCAGTTCGTTTACACTGACAATGAAGACTGACGTCACACCCGTGATAGATACAGCGTCCTTGTGATGGCTCATGCAACCTCGTCGACAGGCTCTAGACCACTTAGGTAGGGGACAAGCTTCTGGGCTCGCCTGTGAGGGGTTGTCTTGGTTCGGCTAATTGACGTGTGAACAGCACTAGTCTCGGGGCTGGGGTCCTGGGTTACAAAAAGGGGGAAGGGAGCTGAACAGTTTCCGGCCTCTGCTTTCCAACGTTGCGCTCGGCGCCTCCAACTGTGAGCCAAACAACCCTTCCTTCCACTGCCGTCATCAGGATATTTTATCACAGCAATAGCAAAAGCAGAGCACAGCCCTCTAAGCCCAGCATGGTGGAGCCTGAAGAATTAATACCATATATCAAGTACACTCTGAAGACACCTCAAAGAGCTGTGGCCTGAACTCTCAAATAACCTGGCGCCTCTCGTTTCTGGGTTCTGCTTATTTTGTGTTAAAGACAGATTCATCCCAAGAGGGCAAGTCCCATTTTCTAACCCCAACCAGCTATGGCAGGAGTAAAAGATTAACGAGCTTTCATAGACTTTTCTTGAAAAGGCCCAGCTAGGTCACGTGCCTAACCCTGAACTAATCCGTGCAGCTAGGAAAATGCAATGCTCAGACTGGCTCAGCTCCAGGTCACATGCTCCCATCTCGGGCCCAGAGGCTAAAGGAGGGCGGATTGTAGAAGTAGTGTGGTGAGTGCCATCGGAGAAGCGAGGAACACGGGAAGCCCGCCAGTAACATCCCACCTCAGGCTCATGTAGGACGGGATTAGCTCTGAGACTGTGGATACAGTTCTCAGATTATGTCCTCCTCAGGGAGAGGACTGTCTTTAAACGGCTTCTTACCAGAGCCACGAACTAATGAACGGGTTGTTCTGAGATCACGGCACAGTGAACAAGACTGAATTGCTTTCCTCAAGCTAAGATCCCATATTTATATTATTTTTAGTGTTTTCCATATAAAAAGTATAATTTGCTGTTTAACACCTTCCCACACCCCTGCTTTGGAGAGGGGGGTCAGGTTATAGAGTCGCTACCTCAGGCTGGCCTCCAACTTACTATGTAAACTGAGGATGGCTTTGAGTACCCAACCTTCCTGCCTCTACTTGTTGCTGAGCAGCGCCTTACGGACATGTACCAGCACACTTAGCACACACTTGTGCTCGTGCTAATTCTCACAGGTTTCCAGAATTCCAGAAAGTGTGGAATACGTGTCTTCCTGCCTCCCCCCTGTGTTCCATGGCACCTTGGTTTGACCACAAGGGGCTGACTCCTGTCTGTCTGGGGAGCCAGCACCCGGCTCTCACCTGTCTTAGCAGCCCCATTTTCTCCACACAGCAAGCTGCTCATATTATGATTTAAAAAAAAAAAAGCCTTTTGGGAGCTAATCCTCACAGCGGCTCTGAGGCCTCTCACAGGCTGATATTTTCCTACTAATCCCCGAGCTGGGCTCAGTGCGGGCACTATTGGCACCAGGTGATGTCATTCTGGCTGATAGAGTGACCGGTGAGCAAACATAGGCTGCTGGCAGAATCACCTACTTCCTGAGCATCCACAATCAGAGATGCACTGAAGTTGAAACACGGAGACTTGCGTGTGCCCCTTGCATGTGCTGCCAGATGAGGTTTTCCCTGACCGACCATGGCAAACAGCCACCCCTCATTCCCCCCTCCAGCCTGAGCTGTGGACTTATTTGGGTCCAAAACCTGCCTGGCATTTTGCTCATGTTCCGTGTCTATAGGACTCAAAGTCTGGTCCAGAGGGCTTAGACTTCTGTGTGTGCACAAATCACTATGCTCACTCTGGTGTGCATTCGTGTGTGTGCATGTGTGTGTGTGTGCATGTGTTCGTGTTTGTGTGTGTGTGCATGTATTCGTGTGTGTGTGTGTGTGTGCATGTGTGTGTGCATGTGTGCAT